>NC_136976.1:44790910-44895910 GCF_032717465.1 Coenobita brevimanus
ACAACTACTGTACCGCTGCGTGTGAGTTGCCTGTGCTGCCTATGCGTCAGAAAGGTTAAAACACAAAGATGCTGCTCCCTGATGCCCGCCTCTCCCCCCCCTGGAACAACAGCCGACAGGGAAGAGACGGAGAAGGACAAAGATCACTGGAAACAAGTACAAGTGGAAATTTATATGGGAAAAACAGGAGGAGCGACACCCAATAAAGGAAACAGTAATATCAATAGATGAGAAGGTAGGAGACATAAGGATTTTTTTACTGATATATGTAGAGAGAGAGAGAGAGAGAGAGAGAGAGAGAGAGAGAGAGAGAGAGAGAGAGAGAGAGAGAGAGAGAGAGAGACAGACAGACAGACAGACAGACATACAGACAGACAGACAGACAGACAAGCGAGAAAAGATGAAAAGAGATGAGGAGGGAAGAGAAGAGCACAGTTGACAGATTAAAAGCGACAAGAGAAGAGAGCAAAGATAAAGAAGAGACGAAGACAAAGACTTGAAGGGAAGACAAGAGGGGAGAGGAGGAAAGAAGAAAAGAGAACAGGGAAAGAGGAGGAGAGAAGAGAACACAAGAGAGGAGAAGAGGAGAGCGGAGAGGAGGAGAGAAGAGAACACAAGAGAGGAGAAGAGGAGAGCGGAGAGGAGGAGAGAAGAGAACACAAGAGAGGAGAAGAGGAGAGCGGAGAGGAGGAGAGAAGAGGAGAGGGGAGAGGAGGAGAAAAGAGAAGAGAAGGGGTGGTCAAAGGAAGAACATAATTTCTCCATTACTCCCTAACTTCATCCCATCCTCCCTCCCCTCCCATCACACCCATATGAGGGAGGGGGGGAGGCCGTAAGGTGAGCAGGGAGGGGGGGAGGCTGCTGGGTGGATGGGCTGGTGGGTGATGTGGAAGGGAGGGGAGGGAAAGATAGCTGGGTAGGGAGGTTGTCAGGGAGGGAAGGAAAGACAGAGAGAGGAAGGTAGGTTGACTGGGAAAGAAGGAGAATGGGAGATTGTATGTAGGTAGACATGCAGGCAGGCAGGTAAGTAGGTAGGCCGACAGGTAAGTAGGTAGGACGACAGGTAAGTCGTAGGGAGGTAGGTAAGCAGGCAGGCAGGCAGGCAGGCAGGCAGGTAGGTAGGTAGGTAAGTAGGTCTGTCTGTCCGTTTGTCAGGAGGGAGGGAAGTAGGCAGGCATGGAGGGTGGTGAACAAAGAGGAGAGAGTAAAAGAGGCGGCAGAAGACAAGGAAGAGGGGAGGAAAGACGGGAGGGAGGGCCCAAGGGAGGTGGGGTGGCAGGGGAGGGAAAGGGAGAAAGAAATAATAGGCAGGGAGGGAGGGAGGGGGAAATGAGTGGACTACACAGATGGTACGTAGGTAGGTAGGTAGGTAGGTAGGTACGGCAGGTAAGGAAGTATAAAGAAAAGGAAAACTGAAGGGGAGGAAGGTGGCAGGAAGGGGTAAGGAGCATGGAAAGAAAGAAGGAAGGAGAATGAATGAAATGAAGAAAAAGTGAGAGGGACGGAGGACAGGTGATAAAGAACGATGTTAGGATGGAAAGACGATAATTATGGAGGTACGGACATCTGTAGGGAGGAAGTGAAGGAAGAAGAAATATCAGTAAGAAGGAAGGAAGGAAGGACGGGAGGCAAAGATAAAGTATAGGGGCAGGATGGAAAGACTGAAAGAAAAGCGGAAGAGTCACTAGCAGGAGGGAAGGAAGAAACGGAGGAATCAGGTAAGTATGGAGGTGGGGTAAGCAGCGTGGAGGGGAGTACACAGAAGCATACCAAAGAAAACAAACATCAACAGATGTCCGATTAATGGTTTTTGCACTGCCGTCTGTTAAAGGATAAATCATGATTGGTATTGGCATCTATTCCACGGGGTCACAACACCATGGTACAGTGACAGACAATCCCCATACACCAATCCCTCCTGCCGACCAGCAACAGTGAGCAGGACCACCAAACACCACTGAATTTCTGGAAAACATTAATCTATAAGCATTGTACTGGACAGCTGCGGCCAATAATATCGTCTCAGTATTTACTCGAACTATTACGCAACTTACATACTGTTACGAACACTTTGTAGGTTCCAAAGATCGCATCACTGACTACAAAATATTACGACTTATGGCCACGTTATCCACTGTTACGAAATTTATCAATATCTGTGTCCGAAACTATGACATTAGCTGCACTACCATACTGCGCTGAGGTGGCATCCTCTGTGATCAACATCGGAGAAAACAGGAGGCAAATCAAAGCTTCAGGCAAATCATTCAGTCACCAACATGTTTCCCTGGCGCACCGACCCTACATTACTATACCAGCAGCAGCTGAAACTTCTTTTTATCTATTGCCAGACGCCTTAATCGCCCAAGGGGTGGCCACAAATAAATAAATGAATAAATAAAATAAAGTAAAATCGCCTCCATGTCACCCTGTCTTCGGCCATCTGGCTGCCCTCTCTCATATACCTCTGCAACCCATCCATTCATCTCATTCTCGGTCTCTCCCCTCCCCTCCCCTCCCCCTTCCATCTTCCTCACATTCACTTCCCTAATCAGCCTCCCATTCTCTATCCCTCCATAAGGCCAAACCATCTCAAAATATTCCTCATAATGTTTCTTGCTTAAAGTTAACGGCGTATTATGGCATAACAAGTTACTAGCAAATTTTTTTTCTAACATCTCTATTGAATGAATAATGCTTTTCTTTGTCTGACTTGAAGCATCTATTACTTTAGTGACACCATCTCGAGTGCACTCTGACTGAGCTGTTTAACTACAAAATACTTATAAACTACCTTCTCACTCTGTTTTGATATGACGATTTTTTTTTCTTTTAAATGTTCCTCGTATGGTTTGATCCTCAGTTAGTTTCACCTTTGTCACCTTTTGCGCACTCTACTTTTTCCACCTTTGTAATGTTGTGGTCAGAGCAGAAAAAAAAAAAAACATGCAACTGTGACTGTTTAACTGGATACTGGTAGCCAGATAGTTATCCAAGCAACTTTTAATGTTACTACTGCACTGCAGTTTACCAAAGTCGTTTGTAATTCATTCCATACGTTAACAATCCTATCGCAAAACAAATGTTTTGCTTCACTTGACTGGAAAGTAATTGCCAATATTTTTTATGACTACCGCCTCCTGCTTAGTTCGACCAGTCAACTCTGAAGTACTTATCACCTGTTATACAGTCACAGAAAGCGAGGGAGACAATTCAGGCAGTGCGCCATAAAGTTCCTTATAATTACCCCTTCCCCCCTCAAAAAAAAAAAAAAAAAAAAAAAAAAATGCAGCAGTCACTTGGCATACTCTAATATTTTGTACTCCATCCCTCTGCATTCTTGTAAGCCCTGACCCGGTAAGGAACATATGCAGTGAGGCTCTAAAGTGTTTTCCTGGGTAGAGGAGTCCACTCATCCAATATGCCAGCCCGAAGCCTGTTGAGAGAAGAGGTATCCTTGCCTCGAGGTCGGTTTTTCATCAGCACACACACGGAAGTTGTACGAGATGATGATGATGTTTCGTTTTATCTGATGCTGAATGTTCTGCCTACGAAGCTAGGTAATGTGGACATGTGGTAGCTTCCTTTACTGCCTCTGTGCCCCGTCAACTTGATTTTAACACAATTATTATCATTATTCCTAAATATCTTTCTTAGTTTACAGTCTCGAGCTGAGAATTAGTCCAGTGAAGCCTCTTTTTTTTTTTTTTTTTTTTTTTTTTTTTTTTTACCTCCAATATTTAGGAGTGCATGTATCAGTATTACCATCCATATGTCACGTTTCATCCCAAACCAAGTTTATCAACATAGCTCTTGATTTTCTACATTTATATGACACGTCCATTATGATAATGGTGATTTTTGTAACATCGGCAAACATGGTCATTTTGCAATGTAAACCCTCTACCAGTATCATTAGATTAAATCTGAAACAGACTGACACCAAAAACTGAATCTAGTGGTGACATTTACAGGTGTACGGTACGTAGGTGGACTACTGGGCCTTGAAAGCAGGCTGTGAAGCCTATGCCCAGAGTCGGTCACATAAAAAAAAAATGTGTAACATTAATCCAGTGTGCTTCGTATCTTTTAATTACTACTCATTATCTACATTCCACAATCATGATATCAGTCCATATTAGCACTGCCTCTGAAACCACGCACTTTCAAGATTTTCAAAAAGTCTTTCATGGAGAAATTTTTCAAATGCTTTCTGGAAGTCTTGAGAGACAGATAGAAGGATAGACAAATAGATATATGGATAGATTCACAGATAGATAGATTGACAGATAGACAGACTGACAGATAAATAAACAGTGAGAGAGAGAGAGAGAGAGAGAGAGAGAGAGAGAGAGAGAGAAGACTGTGAGGAATGCTTGGTAGTGAGAGTAATTAAGAGAGGTCCATTGTGCCAGATCACCCCCACCTGCCTACACGCCTCTCTCTCTCTCTCTCACTCTCTCTCTCTCTGTATATATATATATATATATATATATATATATATATATATATATATATCCATCATCCAATCCTACATTGCCCCATGAGGAGCGTAGGAGCCCGGGGCTAGGCAGTTGCTCGCAACATTTAAGATAAGAGTGACCAGCCTCACTCATCCCTGAGTGGCATTACATGAGCAATAAACCCCAACCATCCCTTGGATATAAACCTTCACCGGCTGAAACCGACTGGAGCACAATAATTACCCACTACACCACCAGACGCCAATATTTGGTTATATGGTTACCACTCAGCGTAGTAAATCGTTTCCTGGTGTACATGAAACCATTTGACTTGTCATTCTGTGTAGAATCACCCACAGGCAGAAGGAAGAGGAAAGAATGAAAGAAAGAAAGACAGAAGAGGGAGTGTCAAGTCACCCGTAGGCAGAAGGACAAGGAAGGAATGAAGGAAAGAAAGACAAGAGGATGGAAGGAAAGATGGATGGAGGAGAGGAAAGGGCAGACACCCGACAGCAGCACTACAACGAGTTAGTGGATGGTGAGCGCCTCCACCTACATAAATACAGTATATATATATATATATATATATATATATATATATATATATATATATATATATATATATACAGTATATTGCTATCCTCAGTTCTTCATTTCATGCCTCATCCCTTTCCAGCTCGTTCTCGGTCTACCTCTCCCCCACCCACCCACTACACCACTACTGGCTTCTCTCGCACAATCAGCAACAAGAGAGTAGTAGTTCATCCCCTCTGCACCATGATGGCAATTATATTTACCGAAACCTCTTGTTCTGTGAGTTACTGAGTTCCTGAGGCATCCTTTGGAAATTAACCTCTTGCAGCTCTACAGCCTCCAGGGCAGTTATAGGGGCCTTATACGACCCATTAGATGGTCCCCTAAGGCAGCTTCATTTAGGGTCCCGGTTCATAAAATCAATAACTGGATTACCTGACTGTACGTCAACCAACCCGGTGCCCGGCAAGACTGTTTTTTTCTTCATGTACACTTAGTCATCCAGTCATATTGGCAAGGTCGAGGCAAGTTCAGTGGGAAATGATTCGAAAATATCACACTTTCGCTCAGCAATAAATAAAAGAATTCAGCTAATCAAACCATAATACCATCAGAAAAGCCACGTTTTGACATTACACCAACCAATACCTAACCAACTTAGTCCTAACCTAACGTTAATCTACTATAATACCTACTTTTGTTCGGGAGGACGACGAAGGTGCAACGTTGCCAATTCTTTTCTCAAACCACTCGATCAGATGTTGCCAATAGGACTGGATGACTGAGTGTACCCGAAGAAAAACAATTGAGGCAGGCAACACATGCCAGGCCATGCTGCCTTACCACAGGACTCGTTCTCTTTCATGAGTTTCTAGTCAGTGGTTCTTAAACCATGAGTCAGGAACTAAAAGTGGTTCAGGAGTGGTTCGGGAGAGGAATTTCAACGGTTTGCAGAGACACTGAATACACCTAATATTTTCAGTCTATTTTATTTCCTCCACTGAGCTTATACTCATAATCATCATAACTACACTACCAGCATATTAATAAATACAACGACAGGCGGAACACCGGTTACTCACTATTTACAGATGCAGAACGTTATTACAGCTGTGATTCTTGGTCAGCCAGTATAAGCTAAAATTTTCAAGACCAATGACCCCTGTGTTTGTCTGCTCCATCCTGTCCCCTGATCGCCACCAAGTCATTTTCACCAACATACCACATGTTCAGTTGTTTGTGCTTTCCTTTCCTACATTGGTATACATGACCAGAGTCGAAAATTTTCAATAAAATTTCTATAACGCATAACTTGCTCACAGAAAAGTCTTATATTCTCAAAGTTAGTCCAATTATGCCTGATGACTGAGAGCATTTGATGTCTACTTATCTGTATCTATGCTGTTAACGGCCTATGTCTAATATTAGAATAATTGTTACTGTATCAATCTGACTAAACGTAGCACCCGTACGCAGCATCCCAACACGGCACGAAACATGAATGTGCTGTAGTGTGTGTGTGTGTGTGTGTGTGTGTGTGTGTGTGTGTGTGTGTGTGTGTGTGTGTGTGTGTGTGTGTGTGTGTGTGTGTGTGTGTGTGTGTGTGTGTGTGTGTGTGTGTGTGTGTGTGTGTGTGTGTGTGTGTGTGTGTGTGTGTGTGTGTGTGTGTGTGTGTGTGTGTGTGTGTGTGTGTGTGTGTGTGTGTGTGTGTGTGTGTGTGTGTGTGTGTGTGTGTGTGTGTGTGTGTGTGTGTGTGTGTGTGTGTGTGTGTGTGTGTGTGTGTGTGTGTGTGTGTGTGTGTGTGTGTGTGTGTGTGTGTGTGTGTGTGTGTGTGTGTGTGTGTGTGTGTGTGTGTGTGTGTGTGTGTGTGTGTGTGTGTGTGTGTGTGTGTGTGTGTGTGTGTGTGTGTGTGTGTGTGTGTGTGTGTGTGTGTGTGTGTGTGTGTGTGTGTGTGTGTGTGTGTGTGTGTGTGTGTGTGTGTGTGTGTGTGTGTGTGTGTGTGTGTGTGTGTGTGTGTGTGTGTGTGTGTGTGTGTGTGTGTGTGTGTGTGTGTGTGTGTGTGTGTGTGTGTGTGTGTGTGTGTGTGTGTGTGTGTGTGTGTGTGTGTGTGTGTGTGTGATGCAGGAACAGATGGGGGTTGCGAGCCTCTGTTAACACCATTTGGTGGGGCACGGGTCAAAAAGTTTAAGAACCACTGTTTTGGGTAAACTAAATAATATTTGCTGGAGGCTTTTGTAGACCAAAAGCCTCCAGGATCCTGCAGCACACAGCCTTGCTCCTCTAGTTTATTCCTGCTGCCACCACACGATTTTATTCAACCGAGGAAAGTTGTCTGACGGTGAAGGGGATACACGCAGTATTCCATTAACTCCTATACTACAGGCCATTTTTCATATTTTATTTTTTCTCCTCTTAGACGATTTTTTTTTTTTTTTTGGGTGGGAGTAATCCCTTCAATCCGACGATGTTCATTCGATTGCATTTCAGTCCTGCTTTCACTTGACGATTCTTTTCAGGTTAGGATAAACATTACGAGTAGCAGCGAGAAACGGACATAATTAATGCCTTCCCTAATATGGCTCCTTCCCAAGTTGAATGAAATCGCCCGGAGCAGCGAACACAGGACAAAATACAGGTAATCGGACTGAGCGGTTCAGGAGGTGAGACAATCAGTGGGTGACAAATGTATGAAGACATGGCTATGGCTGCTCCTTTTAACTTAACAGTGGGTGAGACAGGGCCATCCAAACAAGTCGGCTTCAATACTTACATCCTCACACTCCTGCACCCACCACGACTCAATGCTCACCTGTAAAAAGTAAAAAGTGATAACAAACATTTACTTATCATTATTAGTGCTATTATCATAAAGACATATTCTCATAAAATTCATAACACAATCATCAGCATTATCAACGTCATTATCACCACTATCAGTGTCGCCATCATCATCACCATCCCTGTTATAAAGAGAAACTGTGTTTACTGATACTAGAGACAGCTGAAAATTTACTAGAGACGTTTATATCTGTCTACCTATCAATCTATCTGTCTATCGCCAGTTCGCTAAACAGACCGACAAATAAACAGACAGACTGATGGACAGACGTGGAGTGTCCCTGTCTGACAACAGTACTCACTCCCTCGAGCTCCAAGCACTGCTATAAATATACACAAAATGAAAGTGGCAGGTGGGGAAACTGTAAGTGGCATCGTTGAGGCCTTCAGTATGCGAGTACTCTGTGTACTGCATAAATGGGAAGTGTGTGTGTGTGTGTGTGTGTGTGTGTGTGTGTGTGTGTGTGTGTGTGTGTGTGTGTGTGTGTGTGTGTGTGTGTGTGTGTGTGTGTGTGTGTGTGTGTGTGTGTGTGTGTGTGTGTGTGTGTGTGTGTGTGTGTGTGTGTGTGTGTGTGTGTGTGTGTGTGTGTGTGTGTGTGTGTGTGTGTGTGTGTGTGTGTGTGTGTGTGTGTGTGTGTGTGTGTGTGTGTGTGTGTGTGTGTGTGTGTGTGTGTGTGTGTGTGTGTGTGTGTGTGTGTGTGTGTGTGTGTGTGTGTGTGTGTGTGTGTGTGTGTGTGTGTGTGTGTGTGTGTGTGTGTGTGTGTGTGTGTGTGTGTGTGTGTGTGTGTGTGTGTGTGTGTGTGTGTGTGTGTGTGTGTGTGTGTGTGTGTGTGTGTGTGTGTGTGTGTGTGTGTGTGTGTGTGTGTGTGTGTGTGTGTGTGTGTGTGTGTGTGTGTGTGTGTGTGTGTGTGTGTGTGTGTGTGTGTGTGTGTGTGTGTGTGTGTGTGTGTGTGTGTGTGTGTGTGTGTGTGTGTGTGTGTGTGTGTGTGTGTGTGTGTGTGTGTGTGTGTGTGTGTGTCCAGCACCTTGTGGGCGGTGTGAGGGTAAGTGTTATTCTGGGATTATTGTGTTCTGGTTCTCCTTGTTCTCATTTAGGGATCATTGGAGGAGAACTTGCACTGGAGTGCTTCTTCGATTATATCAGTCTCCACGGCAACTGATCCGGGTTAAGGTTGTAGAACTGGCAAGGAGGTGGGAGATGATTCCATGACCAAAAGATGATGAGTATGACAGGGTAAAGTGGTCCCTCTGTGTACTCATGACTCAGTGGGTCACAGCAGTCAGGCTGGCTCCTGCAGCAGCCCGGAGGGTTTCAACCATTCGGGGAGATTAACTGATCCAGTTAATTATGCAAAGCAGACTGGCTGTGACTGCTCAAAGAGTTGCGACAACTCGGAGCGTATGATGTGGAAAGGTCTTCTGGAGGTGGCAGCCTGGCTTTGTAGACCAAACATGCTTGGTTTCCCTCTTGCTGCCTTGAGGGTGATGCCGTTCCACTGAATACTCAAGGCAGGGCCAAGACACTCCGACAAAGAAGGATTTAAGCTAAAGCCAGAAATAGAGCTTCTTTAGGCTGACTACGGCAGGGTGAACTTCCACGTGGTACTGTGTTATAAAGCAGGTTCCTGCTGCAAGACTATCTGTTTTAGACTCATCACTGGTGGAAAATGACCAAGAGGTGGACATTATTTTTGATTCTTGGGAGTTAGTGTCAACAAAATATTAGATCGATGTGGAAAATAATAACTCCCGCTACCAAACGATATCAATTTTAGGAGCGGTTTTTCATACTGATGAGGTTTATTAATCCTATATCTAGCCCCTCCAGTTCGAAATGGATATCCTATGCTGAATAAAAGTGATCATATGACAAGGCAAAAAAATGACATCCCCAAGCGGGATGGGTTAAAGAGCATGCGTGAGGGATGCTGGTGATAAGAATGAGGATCGAGTTGGAGAGAAAAATTAGCAAATATCAATGTACGATATATGTGGTTTTATTCTGACTTCCTGTTCGTATCTTGGGCCAGCAGGTATTTGCTGCTGCATTATATCATAGTTATTATTTTCACCAGCCACCATTATGATCATCATCATGACTGTGGTCTTTACCATGAACAAAACCATCAGGATCACCAAAACTTACACAATTTTCAAAGGATAAAAGAAATCCCCGGTACCATGTCACCGTCCTCAATGCTGCAGGAGGTACGAGGCTGCTTGATGAAAAAATGAGTAGTGGGGCCACCATGTCAAAACACCAACATTTTTCCCACTATATGACAAACTGGTATTCAACTGCCACAGCGTGTGTATTCACAGGAGAATATCCAAAGCTGCCCTGAAAGCTGCCATTTCCTGCACTGCCATAGCATCATACGTCACCACTTGGGTACTAATACCCACCTGTTATATTTTGATATGCTAGACCCGCAGCGTTTCCCACTTTGGGGGGCGCCCCCCCCCCTGGGGGGGCGTTTGAGATTGCCAGGGGGGCGTGGGGTAATAAAAGTTCAACATAGGGCTAGGCCATTCAAATGCATACAGGGTATTCCCAAAGACATGTATGAATGGGAAACTTTGTTAGGCAAACTTCATAACTGTCATGTCGTGCAACCACATTTCGTGTTGCCATCTAGCATCTTAAGCAGCCATATGGAGGAGATAAAAACATTGTTGTTAAGGCATCAGAGGGGTGAGGGGGCATCAGGAATACAGTCCTGACCAAAGGGGGCACAGTACTAAAAAGGTTGTGAACCCCTGTGCTTGATCTCATTCACGACACGCTCTCACACATAACCATTTGGGCACTAAAACCCACTGTCTATATTGTAATAATCGTGCTATGCCAGGAACATCTGGGACTGGTGTGATGGTATTACTGGGGGTGTTTTTATGAAAAGTCGGAGGAACTTATGATAGACCAGTGAACATAACTCCTCTAAAACTACCCAGGGTTTCTCTGCGATGAATAAAACCGTCCAGAGTTAACCAGAATAGAAAACGACTAACGTAAAATCGAACAAAAAATATAGACCGTAATGCCACCACCCGAGGGAGTCTTTTGTATTTCGTTCTTGGTGTTTTCATACAAACGGTATTTTTCTCAACTTAAGATTATGTTTTCAATTTGGAGATATTATATAAAACCTTCATATCCATATCGTTAACTTAAGGAATCAGATACCACAGTCAGTATTCCCTGCAAAAAACAGTCTCCAAAGGATCAATGGATCTGCTGCTGCCTTTCCACTGTACTACTTTGCTCCAACCCATTCACCACGAGGGTGCTCTCCTCAGGTCCATAAAATCGTTTGGCAGCAACAAAAATCAAACACATACCGGTATGACATCCACGGCCTGAAAAGTTTATCTTAAATGCACTGAATTTCTCTTACCTATAAAAAAAAAAAAAAATCACCTGCAGTTAGAGGGAATACAGGAAACAAGAAGAATTATCAAACTAAAAGGCTGATCTCCTAAAACTAACTGCTCTTTTTGCTGTCTCCAGACGATACTCTTCAGTTTACGACACACATCCGGTATAACGAGGTTAATGATACTATTGTGACACTTGCCTCACCTAAACATGAAACCTGTGTACCTGAGGCTGAAGTTGCCCGTTCTCCTGCAATCTACCATCTTCCCTTCGGAGGCTACAGAGGGAGTTGAGTGACATGCAGTAAAACGGTGCAGCGGGAGCCGTGTGGCTGTACAAGTGACATAAAAGGAGTTAATGGCAACTATATATCAAACCCTCCAACACGAATAGCCTAGTCCGAGCTGAACACAAACATCCAGCGGCAACAACAATGAAGTAGCAAACACGTGACTGGCCGGCAGGGATGAAAATACTAGTGCTATCACCGCCCACCACAGCACGGATTACTGTTGATGACCTGGTGTGCCAGTCAACTCTGCCACACCTCCATAAACTACGTTATTCCAACACCACTCTCTCTCTCTCTCTCTCTCTCTCTCTCTCTCTCTCTCTCTCTCACACACACACACACACACACACACACACACACACACACACACACACACACACACTCTAAATCAGTGGTTCTCAATTGGTGGTCCACAGGACGTTCACTATATTTGGTAATAAACTGGAGATTGGTGCACATATTTTTTAATTTACTGAAAATTCAGTACGAAAATTTTATCAAAATAAATAATTGGCCATTCATTTTATTGTATTATTCCTATTGATTAGTCCAGTATGACTGGTACTTACCCAAATCTGTCAACACATGCAGTCAGATGTCTTCTGCCATTTGCATCAACTTCCATGTGTGAGAGCAGATATTCATGTTTGTTGCACATTAAGTCCAAACAGAGGAATCGGCTTGCAGTGGAATGCGATATTCATTGTGCATTATCAAGTACCACTCCTAACATTGAAAAGCTTGTCAGTGAGAAGAGAATCCAAAAGTCTGGTTGCAAAGAAAAATGTTAGTTGTATACTCCTACATAATTTCAAAATTCTGTTTGTTAGAAATAAATTTCACATCAAAATGTTAGAGAAGTATTCATGTATTTCCTGGAAATTATGTTTGGAAGAAATATATTTCAGACCAAAATGTCTGCTGTCTACTATTTTATATCATTTCTCGAAATTCTGTTTGTAAGAAATATATTTCTAACCAAAATATTTGTTGTCTATGCTTTATTTATCATTACCCAAAAATGAAATGGTCCACGATATTTTTTTTAATTGGGCTGGTGGTCCATGGCCTGACACGAGTTGAGAACCACTGCTTTAAATAATATTACTACACACTTTTCTTTGTTCTCTCTCTCTCTCTCTCTCTCACACACACACACACACACACACACACACACACAAATACTCTAAATAATCTTACCACACCCTTTTCTTTGTTTTCTCTCTCTCTCTCTCTCTCTCTCTCTCTCTCTCTCTCTCTCTCTCAGTTCTGGAGTTGCCGTGTGTGAAATCAGATTATGAGACCTGGGATGACCCTCTCTCTCGCTCTCTCTAATTTCCTGACTCTAATTCTCTCACTCACTCACTTTAATTCCCTCATTCTCATGCTCCTCCCTCTCTCTCTCTCTCTCTCTCTCTCTCTCTCGCCATTGTCACATTCCCTCTCTCTCTCTCTCTCTCTCTCTCTCTCCCTCCCCTGCCATTGAGAATCGCCATAAAAACTGTCATTTCGCCATACTAAGGTCCCAAAAAAGGGGGATATGAAGAAAGTTTGGCGGAGAGAGAGAAAGAAAGAGAGAGAGAGAGAGACAGACAGAGAGGGGGGGGAGGGGGTAAATACTGTTAATTTATTCTTGCCACACGCCATGACAATTACATTCAGTATGAGATGTGCGTGATGCAATAGTTGGGTAGTCAGCAGGCTCCGTCAACACCCTCGCTACGGGCATATTTCTGCTGCATTCCTGCCACCACCACATGACTACTGTGTGAAGCGAGTTAACACCTGACTGCTCTCAAACAAACATACACAAACAAATAAAAACAACACTAATGGTGACTTTGAATCCTTCCATCGCCAGGCCGTTACTTTTAAGCAGAATCCTGTCACCCGGCGCTACTAAGAAGACGGTACCACGCTACTGAAGTGGAAATTACCAAGATGATGATGATGATGATGTGTTCCGAGGGTGTGATGTGGTGTGGTGTGAGGAACCCTACACGACTTATACAGACTCTAACACTCCAAACAAGTATTTTGCAAGCTGGAGGGATATTAATGAAGGAAAGACAGGAGGGAAGAAGTAAAAAGAAGGGCAGAGGAAGAAAAGAGAAAGAAGCGTAAGAAGCGACAAAGAATTAAAGATTTCCAACCTCCCCATGTGACCGCAGGATGGTTTCCACACAGCGACTATACACTGACATACTTGTGTGCAAAGTGCCATGATGATTAATGAACATACAAGGACACACGATCCAAAATTGTGTGTTTATAATGCATGAGGCTTGACCCATACATCCTTTAACTGAGAGAGAGAGAGAGAGAGAGAGAGAGAGAGAGAGAGAGAGAGAGAGAGAGAGAGAGAGAGAGAGAGACTTGTATATTTATTTGAAAAATGCTCCCGGGGATAGTAGCTCAGGAACAATTATGTCAACTTTGAATGAACTGGTGAAGAAACAGAAGACTGCATGAAGATGATTTTTTTTTTTTTTAAGAAAGAAGAAAGTATCTGAGGGAATACAGTGGGTCTTGACGCAGTGGTGTAGCAAATGAATACAGGAAAAGAGATGGAAGATAGGGAGGATGGGAGTAAGACAAGAAGAAGGAACGAAGAAGAAAGGACGCAGTTCAGTGATGGTAATGAGGGAGGGAGGAACAGGTGATGGAAGAAGGGAAAGGCAGAGAAAAAGAGAGGAAACGGAAAGAACAAGAAAAGGGAATGACGCGTGGTGAAGGAAGAAGAATGAATGAGATTAAAGGAAGAAAGAAAAAAGGAGGAAAAGAGAGATGCACGGAAGAAAAAGAATTTGTGGCAAAAAATGAAAAAAGACTGGCATAACAACTCATGAACCAAAACGCGGTCCACTAACATTATACTGTACAGTGGATCATAAACAGCAAGCAGGTGGGGGCATAGAAAATGGGATAAGTGTCACAAGGCGGATTTTAATGGGTAATTTTTTATGTGGCGAAAACGGTGAATTAAAATGAATGTTTGAGTTTATGAGGATTTGATGGCTGAGAGAGAGAGAGAGAGAGAGAGAGAGAGAGGGGGGGGGGACTGTAAAGGAAAGGGATAACTAGGCGTGACAGTGGGGGAGGCGGTGGCTCAGTCGGTAGAGAGGTGGCCTGCAGTCCTACCGGACCCAGGTTCAAATCCCCACTGGGGCAGGGACCAGTTTAAGGATTTGAATTTCATGAAATTAGACTTTACTGATCTACCAGAAGACCCGCCGACATGTCGTAAAAATACCCCCGCTAATACCAATACACCAGTCCTGTATGAGACAGCCCTAGCATGTATTCAATATGGACGGTGGGTGTTAGCGCCGAAGTGGTGACATGTAGAGAGGTGTATGGGATGTAGGAGGACTACTGGGCCTTGAGAGCAGGCTGTGAAGCCTTTGGCCAGTGTCGAACACATAAAAAAAAAAAAAAAAAAAAACAGCAAACGTTCAACCACACATCACGGACCTGCAAAAACTGACACAGAAAGCTGAGAAGACATCACCCCAACAACACCAAAATTATCTGGCGTTGGTGTGGAGACGGAAAGACGTTCATGGCAGAGACTGCTGTGCTAACCCCTTTTATCCCAATAACTACACGGATTTACCTACACAAACCCGCTCTGTGCCATCCTCAACCACGTAGCTAAGCGCGGCCACAGCAGGAGCAGGGGTAAGCAGGCCAGTGAATAAATAACACCACGGTATTCCCAAACCCGCTCCAAAATTTTCTCATAAATAATAACAACCTTCATAATGAGGTAATAAATGGGCCCCCCCAAAAATCAGAGGGTCATTTAGTGCGGTAGTTGTTGGGGTAATTTGCTCGTAATAATATCGGTGCCATGGTTAATGAAGGAGGCTGATTTGTTGGGGCAGAGAGAGAGAGAGAGAGAGAGAGAGAGAGAGAGAGAGAGAGAGAGAGAGAGAGAGAGAGAGAGAGAGAGAGAGAGAGATGGACGATACTGGCGACAAACAGAAATTCCCCATATAAAAACGACAAAAAGATGAGGAATGGGTGACAGGCAGAAGGAATGTGGAATGAAGAAGAGGAATTGGAATGGGGAAGAAGGAAGGAAACCTGGAAGCAAGGAAACAGACTGGAGAAGACAGTAAGTTTGCATGTGGATGATGAAGTGATAAACAATAGGGGTGAAGGAATAGAAACAGACAATAATAAAGGGGGACAAAGACAATGGATGATGGTCAAGGAGACTCAAGAAACACGTGAAGGAGCTGGCCTCAGTGCTAGTAAGTCGTCCGGTGCTGATGGAGTCTCGCATGTTGTTCTCGGTAAAGTGTACTACCAAGGCGACACCCCACCCACGCAAACTTTTTCAATTAGGTTAAAGTTCATTTTCCTCTCTTGGTGGAAGCTTGTTCTTACTCAGTCTGCACAGACAAAGAGTGACTGCTCTCAACCCTCTGACCATCACACAACTACTTAAATATTTTCCAAACATCTTAGTCCTTTGATGAAAAAGATGATTTTGATGCACCTTTTGTCTTATGTTTCTTTCATATGGTCAGTGGGTTCCATATGGGAAACCCTACTGGCAATCATCTTAAAGTCCTTACAGATTACTGGTCATCCTCCTTCCACGGCTCATGTGAAACCTTTGCTACTGACGTGACACATCCAAAAACTCTGACCAAGTCTGGCACAATGCCTTCCTACGGTTTCCGTCTTTCCATCTGTTCCCTGATTTCAAGTTCCTTTCTCGTAGTTGTACAGATGCTGTTGCGAACAACCACTGTTTTCCCCTGAAGCTTCAACAATACTCTTTCACAAACTCTCGTCCTATTATCACAGTTTTTTTTTTTCCATTTGCATATTTAATTCTACCCGTTCATATGCTAATGATTCCATACTCCACTTCACCTGCGTCTCACAGCCTCCATTAGAGTAGTCACTACAACACTCACGCCATGAGGTAATGCTTAACCTAACATCTGATCTGATTATCAATTGCAGATGGGCATATTTTGTGTGTGTGTGTGTGTATATATATATATATATATATATATATATATATATATATACCCCTTTAAAAAGGCAATATCATCGTTTCTTTACTCACCACAATCTTCCACAAGACTATTTCCTGGTTTTCAACAACACAAACTCAGTTCTTCTTCTGCTCTCTCATTTCTCGATGTTTTTATCTCGTAATCTTGCTTAGGGAAAAAAATCATGCTGCGATACTCTTTAAAAAAAAAAAAAAAAAAAAAAAAAAAAAAAATCATGTTCCCTGAAGTTGAGTGTGCTGAACCGAATGTGTTTACCAAAATTCAGCACAGCTGGTGAGCATCGGGAGCTGCTGTGTACAGCTCTGAGACAGTGTGAGTGTGGAGGTGGAGGGTGGAGGGGGAGACTGGAAATGGTGGTCATATGGTGGTCATATGAAGGCGACAAAACACACGGCTGGGTTGAGGGATTGTCTGAGGCTTAGACTTTCCTTTAAACAGTGATCACTGCTCGTCCTCAAGACCCAGCGACATGTACAAAAACACCATCCCTGCTACTGCCATCACATCAACCGGACAATATAGAATCAGTGCCCAAGTAGCGACATGCGAGAGGGGTGATATGATGACTACATATGACTGTCTGTGCGTAAGACAGATGCTGGAACAGAGAACAAACGGACAAATTACGTCGAGTCGGATGTGAATCTATATTATAATGATCCGATTTCTGTATGTTTGCTTGTTACCGTAACACGGCAAAAGCGGCGCATGTAGCGCAAATTTTTGTTAAAGCAAGGTATCAAATTGCTCTAACTTCAAGAACACAATAATTTCAAGTCAAATCAGGCCACCCGTTCCGGAGTTATGGCTCATTTCTGAAGACAGGAAATGACGACATCGAGCGGAGGCCGCTGAAGGCGGCCTTTAAGCAAGTAATAATAAATAAAAGACAAAATCAGTTTTTCCTCTCATCTTCCCCGTCCCCCTCGTCCCCATCTCATTCCTCCTCTTCCATTCTTCCTCTTTGCTATCAAAAGATACATTGGACTCTTCCGTTCTTAAGGAGGTCACGCAGCAGCCACTTACACATACTTTCATCCTGTTGCTGTCCAGTATTGTATTCCATAGCTCACACCAGCCAGCATTCTCACCGCCTTAGCCGTACATCTCAACACACTTGGTGCACACCTCCACACCCTGACTTTCAACCTGACCACAACTCCCAGACCTTCAAGTGCCAAACATTCCAGCATCTCCACATGAACTAATATCCTGTTTCGTCCTCTTTAACTTCACTTTCTTTATGTGGCTGTGTGTGTGTGTGTGTGTGTGTGTGTGTGTGTGTGTGTGAGAGAGAGAGAGAGAGAGAGAGAGAGAGAGAGAGAGAGAGGTGAGGACCAGTGCAACAAGGCAATATTGCAGTATAATGTTGCACGGGGGATGGTAGGCTGGGTGGGGGGGGGTAGGGAAGGGGTGGACCTATGTATTATTCACAGATAGAGGGACGGACTGTGAGAGAGAGAGAGAGAGAGAGAGAGAGACAGAGAGACAGACAGACAGACAGACAGACAGAAAGAGAGACAGACAGATGCACAAACACGGAGAGAGAGAGAGAGAGAGAGAGAGAGAGAGAGAGAGAGAGAGAGAGAGAGAGAGAGAGAGAGAGAGAGAGAGAGAGAGTCATATTTCACAGCTTTTAAAGGGACTCTGTACGTATTAGAATACTCACACAGTCCTGCTCTGTGTGTGTGTGTGTGTGTGTGTGTGTGTGTGTGTGTGTGTGTGTGTGTGTGTGTGTGTGTGTGTGTGTGTGTGTGTGTGTGTGTGTTTAAGTTTTTGTCTGCATGTATGGACACGTCGTATGCACATGAATAGACGTGCGTGTGTGTGCATGTATTAAAATGTACGTGGATTTGAATGCGTGTGAAAAGGTGTGTGAGTGTCTACTGACAAGGATGTTTTATATATAGATAGATACAGATAGACAGATAGACAGATAGATAGATAGGTAGACAGACAGAAAGATATATGTATAGAAAAGGATAACCAATACATTTTAAATATACCATGAAGTTTAAACCCGCTGGCACTAACAAATGTCTACAATCAAGCTTTGGTGTGTTGCTGTTCTGGCTACTGGTAATACCTGATGATGTCTTTGTACAACACACCAATGGTCGACTGTCAATTTTCCTGTTGTTTGCCAATTTATGCTGCACATATACAGTACAGAACACACACACACACACACACACACACACACACACACACACACACACACACACACACACACACACAGTAACTTGCATAATTTCTTATATATATATATATATATGTGTGTGTGTGTGTGTGTGTGTGTGTGTGTGCGTTACCTGAGTGCGTGCCTGTGTGTGTGTGCGCGTGTATGTACATATTAATCCTCTTCCATAAAACGTGAGTATGTTTTATGTATGCTAATCCCAGGTCCTGTGTGTGTACTTTCATGTACGCAATGAACACATTGCGTGTGTCTACTTCATGTGTACAACTATTTATATATTGATATGTATGTACGTACATATATGCGTTTTTCTTTATGTGTACTGTACACCTATTTATATACTGATATGTACTTATGTATATATGCGTTTTACTTTATGTGGACATGTCAGCGGCAAAACTGGAGAGAGAGAGAGAGAGAGAGAGAGAGAGAGAGAATCCCATCCAAACGTATATAAAACTTACATCTGCGTACATTTTTGACCATGTGCGCCAACCACGACAATAAAACCATGTGTACCAGAAAAACGTTCATGTGTGCGAGTAAGCTGTGTAGAGCACCTGTGTGTACAAGACGAAGCCTACACATGTACGTTTGGTTACGGTGAAGGGCGTGGTCATGGGGGAGGGGGAAAGGGAGGGAGGAAGGGGGAGGGAGTGGGTGGAAAGGGGGGAGGGAGGGTTGGGAGGGAAGGAGAGCGGAGGAAGGGGAGGATGTAGGGGGAATGGAGGGGTGAGAGAGAGAGAGAAGCAGGAAGGAAGGGAAGCAGGAGAGGACGGGAGGGAGGTAACGGAGGGATGCAGGGGAGGATTACAGGGGCTGGGAGGGGGAAGGAGGGAGGGGGAGGAAGGAAGGAATAGAGGGAAGAGGAGAGGGGAGGGGGAAGGAAAGGGGTAGAGAAGATGCGATGGGGAGGGAGAGCGTGAAGGGAGGGATGAGGAAGGAAGAAGTGGGGTTAAAGAGGGAGGGAGATGGGAGAGAAAGACTGGGAGAGGATATGTGAAGGAGGGAGAGGGAGAGGCAGGGGAGAAGATAATGGGAAGGAAGTGAAGTAAGAGGTGGAGAGAGGAGAGAGACGAGTGAAGGAAATGGGAAGAAGGCGTAGGAAGAAAAGAGGAACAGAGAGTGAGGAGGAGAGAAAGAAGAGAGGGAGGAGGAAAAGAGGGATGGAGTAGGGAAATAAAAATGAATGGAGGGGTGTGAGGGGAGGAGGAATGGAGGGGAAGGTGCGAGGAGGGGAAGGAAAGAGAGGGGGGGGGAGTAATAGACGGTGGGAGGGACTGATTATAGGGAAGAGGTAAGGAAGGGCACGAGAGAGAGAGAGAGAGAGAGAGAGAGAGAGAGAGAGAGAGAGAGAGAGAAAGAGTCTATACGCAATTCTTAAGGTGGATATAACACAAGCCACCTTCATATACGCCCTTCTGCCCTCACACCTGCCTCACCCCACACACCTGCCTCACCCCTCACACCTGCCTCACCCCACACACCCGCCTCACTCCTCACACCTGCCTCACCCCACACACCTGACTCACCTCTCACACCTGACTCACTCCACATCCCTGTCTCACCTCTCACACATATTTCATCTCTCACCCCTTTCGTCACCCTTGCCTTAATCCTGCCTCACCCCTCACCCCTAACAACTGCTTCCCCCTAACACCTGCCTCCTCCAACATTTGCCTCTCCCTAACACCTTCCTCCCCCTGACACCTGCCTCCCCCAACACCTGCCTCCCCCTAACAACTGCTTTCCCCCTAACACCTGCCTCAATCTAAAGGCAGTATGTGCTAAGCCTGACTCCAGAAGCCCTGTCATTGGGCAGAGACACACACACCACCAGTGAAGTACACAGGGTATACAGAAACTATCTGGTCAGTCCTAAAATAATGCTGAGAAACGACGTACATCTTATTATCAACCTATACTTTCAGAGGAAACAATCAAAGCTTTATTGTATCCAAGTGCAAAGTACAATAATTTTGCAAAGAAGATTAGCAGCCAATAAATATAAAATCTGTCATGTACGGTGGTCAAGCGTGCTGGGGTGGTCGTGTGTTTGTTACAATGAAGTCACTTGAGAAGTTACTGTGTACAGAGTATTTTATAAATATTGCAACTACTTTGTTCCAGGATTAGTGTGGTGACTGTAACTAACGTGATGCGTAGGGTGCACACAAACACTTGTCCTGCACACTGTACAGTACCATACACACCCCTGCACCACCAGCACATTTCTTCCACACCACACGCCGCTTCCTTCAACTGGGTGTATCATGCATGACCTGATATTTCCCACCATAGCTTTCTGTGATTATCAACTATAAGTTTCCTTCGGATCCATGGAGCGGCCTTAGCTTCAATGAACAAGTCTACCCACAGTGGCTTCTTCCATGACGTCAGTGTTACAGACAGACACGCCCGTGTGACTTAATCGGCAACGACTCTATTGTGAAAAATTTACATACTTTCTTCATTATTACAATAAAACCTTGATACATTCTGTAACAAACTGCAGATAAATGGTAAATGCTGGGTCCATTGATTCTTCCTTAGCTGACTTGAACTAAACTGCTAAGACAATTTGTGTATATTCTGTGTACGCCAGGATATTTTGTCCCTTCACCCTTACAGGGAAAAAAAACGTATTCTCTCTGTTTAGATGTAGCTACCCTTGTTTTATTTTGGTAGTTCTGTCATACCCTTAGACAAGAGGTGTCAAGTATGGGTGCACCTGCGCTGTCAATTCTACCAATAAAACTGCTGTTACGTTATCATGCTTACTTCTGGCGGGCGGGTGGAGTTTGGGGTTGACAGTAGACTTACCTGAACATACCAGTGGGGACAGCTTTTTTCAAAGTAGACTCAGTCCATCCAACAATTAAACTCTGTCCACGTTAACTTAGCCTATCATTTTTTGTCCATTCTGAATGCTGAGCTGTAACAAGAGATCAGCACTAGAATAGGGTTTTACTCATGAAGAAATGGCACAGAAAAGATGTAGAGTCATAGTACCAGGCATTTCCTTCTTCTACTACTGAACTACGGAAATAAACTGTAAAAGGACTAAAATCTATGCCAAATTATAATAAGTGATACTCATAGTCCCAGGTACCAATGTAAAGCCCTCATTCCACCATCACTGAAGGGCAACATATGGGCAACACACACCACCTGACTCCATGACACACACCACACTCCACATCGTTATGACGGCACTATATGACCACCTACATCAAACAAACACCGAACCACCGATCAGTAATCTGTAGCCAGAATGACCCACGGCAGAGGATGTCACTGGCAATGACAAACCCCAACCAACCATTAAGACACTCACAACGAGGCCATGCATTTTTTTTTTTTTTTTTTTTTAATGGGTTTAACTCTGAACATCCTCTCAACTTCTTTTCACCGGAGAACATACACTCGTACGTACATTTGGAGCAGCCAGGGGCAGTGTGCTGAGGTTCATTCACTGTACGTACATTTTGGGTTTTCCTGTCAGCCTTTAAAATCGAATGGTTCTAGTTTTGGCTGGAAAGGTTGGCTCACTCTCCCTCCACTTATCACCATGACCCACCAGTCGTCCTCCTCACACGCACTCTGAGCTAACAAACATGCCTCTGTTGACTCTGCTATATTGCTACGTGTATAATCGGTGTACTGAGGATCAATGAAATAAGAAACAATGAGAAATGAGATGCATTAGTATTTACAGAATACTGTGATTATTTTGTATTTTCTGCTGTTCCGATGGTGCTTCGTGGACATGAAAAATATATGAACTATAATGACAGAAAGTACGGTGTAGTACTAACGTAATACATAACAGCATATTTACATGTTTCACGGGAACTAGTACTACTGAAATTCAGTTTAGTATCTGATTACTACTCAGCATCAAAAATACACCTGTACAAGGTACATACATTCTCTTATTAATTATGATGTATCACATAATTTCATAGGGCTGCAAGTGGTTTTTGAAAGACTTGAAAAATCCATGTGAGAGAGGAACCATAACCCCCAAAGAGAACGGGTTAACAACTGGTTCCCTGAATCCCAGCAGTGCTACTTGCCACACAAATTCGTAAGTCACCACCTCCCCTCAGCACTAATGCCCACCGTCTACAGTGAATACAGGCCAGGACTGCCTCATTCAGGACAGGTAATGTAGGATGGTATGAGTGGTGGCGTTTTTATGACATGTACGGGCTGTGGGGGTTCGCTGGTTACCACTGTCAAGTCGTGATGCGTATGACCCGAGTCAAGGATTCAATTCCACGCCGTGGAGTGCTGGTTAGAATATCCTGTCATATCCTTGCATGTGCTGGCATCCAGTCGGCCTTAATCTAACATATTGGTAAACAGACTCTGACCCACATAAACACAACCAGTACGATACTTCCACTTTTACAAACACTACTCCTACAGACACTCCTTCCCCATTCATTAGCATGGGGAAGGTCTCATTCTGGCTATTACTCTCCCTCCGAAGGATTTGTGGTCCTGCAGTCGGCCTAATATGTACTGATACACATACAGAGCTCATGAAATAGAGGTCGGTCTCGTGGAAGACTACAAAGTCTCGGTGCGCGAGTCTGAGGGTGTCATTATCGTGCCCTGGCAACCTACCCGTCAACAGCGCGTCCGGTTTCGTGCGTAATATGATATGCGTATGATTCGTGTATAAGTTCGTGTATAATAATATTCGTGTATAATATGTTCGTGTATAATATGATATGAAATTGGACGCACTGTTAACAGGCAGGTTGCCAGGGTACGATAATGACACCTTCAGACTCGTGTGCCACAACTTATCTCTCTCTCTCTCTCTCTCTCTCTCTCTCTCTCTCTAGACACACACACACACACACACACACACACACACACACACACACACACACACACACACACACGAGTATGAATTAAACTAGCTAAACTGTTTCCTGGGATTGAACTTACGTATTTCCAGACAGCACCTACTTCTATAACCACATACATATATGAATGTGCACCCAAACCGCGTCAGTGTTGATACCGCTACCACCAGTGACGAGTGTTGTGGCTACCATAGTTCAGTCACCGCCAATGGGTAGATGATGAGGACCCATCACAGGACATCCTGCCTGGCTCCTACCAAGCTATATAATTCCACTGCCACATTCCTAGCCACCATACGGACTCACTGGATCTCACTGCCAACCTAAATCACATCATTCTATTTTGTCATACTGTAGGATACTCCACAGTATACAGTACAATTACCAACTCAAACTACGATACCCAATTTATTACTAGTACCAGAAATTGCTATTACTAAATTACTTGGGACTGAAATTCCTTTGTATATGTTCAGGAGAGAGAGAGAGAGAGAGAGAGAGAGAGAGAGAGAGAGAGACAGACAGACAGACAGACAGACAGAAAGGAGGAGGAGGAGGAGGAGGAAGGAGGGAGGGAGGGAGGGAGGAAGAGTGACAGAAGGAAATAAAGTTGGTCCTAAGGGTGACAGAAGAATATTAAGGAGTGAACGGCAATTTGCTGCCCCTGACAGTCTCTCTCTCTCTCTCTCTCTCTCTCTCTCTCTCTCTCCTGCCTTCTCTTTCTTCTTTGTTTTCCTCACCTCTCTCCCTCTCACTTATATCCCTCGCTTTTTCTGTCCTACTTTCGGCCCCTTCCTCCCATCAATCTAGTTTGTTTTTCTTCCCCAACCTCCCGTCTCTCTCTCTCTCTCTTATCCTTACTTTTTGTCCTGTTTTCAGCCACCTCCACCCATCGCTCTTCCTGGTTTTCTTCCCCTTCTCCTCCAACTCTCTCTTCCTTTCCCATTTTCTTCCGCCAACCCTAGGGGGAGGAAGAATATTACCCACATATTCCCTGCGTGTCGTAATGGGCGATTAAAGGAGCGGCACAACGAAAGCTGATCCCTTACCATCCCGTTGCCCGTCTTCTTGTACCGGGGTAATGATGTAAGTGGCCAGGCAAGTACGACAAAGAATGAGGATATTGAGGCCTTCCTTCGATTTCCTCCTTCCATTGATTCATATCCTGAGATCAAAGAGACAAGTTCTAGGCGCTCCCTCCTTACCACCCACCCCACAGTCTACAGAGAAAACAGGACTACAATGATGATGATGATGATGATGATGATGATGATGATATTTTTATACGATATCTACCCCACTTCCTCATTTTCACCCGTGCCTCGTCACTCTTCTTCCTTACCTCTCACCCCTGCCTCACCCCTCACCCATGCATCATACTTCATACCTGCCTTACCCCTGCCTCGTCCCTCCCACCTGCCTTGCCCATCAATCCCTGAAACCTGCCTCACCTCTCATACCTGTCCCAACTTTCACTCCTGCCTCGCCTCTCACACCTGCCTCATCCCTCACACCTGTCTCACCCCACCCTATCACGCACCTGCCTCACCTCTAACCCTCATCTCACCCTTCATCCCTGCCTCACCTCTGCCAACTGCCTCATCCCTCAATGGTGGTGTGAAGGAGGGTGTAAAATATGGTGTGTCTGTGCAGTGGTGTGGCTGAATGTTTATCTCATGACCACACGGCCAATGGTGCAGCGTACAGCACACCTCCACTGCCACAACCAGTGTCAAGCACAAACCACATTCACTGTACCTCAAAAGTGACGACGACGACCACCACCACCACATGATGGTGATGATGATGATGATGATGATGATGATGATGGCAACACAATGGTAACTAGAGGGCCACTCAGTGGAGTGCCTCTCTCCGACAAGGGCAACGTAATTTGCAAACCACCCTTCATAATGGGTTAGGTTTTCTCATCACTGATTAGGGTTTCACAAAAAGTGTTTCCGGATCCAGAATCTGTAATACGATTCGGATCGGTCCCAAAAGTTAATAACTTCTTCCCTGGGACAAAGGCTACCTACCCACCAAATTTGGTCCAAATCTCCCTTTCAGTTTTTGAGTACTCCTGCTAACAGATAAATAAGCTAAACAAACAGGGGTGGAAACACTCTCCTTGTCAGACAATAATTGGCAGGGATGTGATATTCATTTCACTGGCCACTCTGAGGACTTTTTCTTCTATTTGTGTTTTTATTTTCCCGTTTTTTGGATCCTGTTATTTTTTTTTTTTTTTAACTGTGTGAATATGGACAAAATGCTGAAATAACAAGGACTGTTATATCGTACAAACAATTCTTTGCACAGACGGTCACTGAAAGTTATCCGAGAACCAAAAGAGGAACAAACAGTACATACAACAAAGATCTGCCATTATTCCCAGTTTGTGACGGAAGAGAAGGAAGCAAAGGGGATGAGCAACACTCAACAGTCGTCTTGGGAACACTGATACAGGATTAAATCACCAACGGTAAAGACTAAAGCGCATAACTCCAATACTTATTATGGCCCGTCTTTAGCAAGGCGAGGGGATGTAGTGTGTGTGTGTGTGTGTGTGTGTGTGTGTGTGTGTGTGTGTGTGTGTGTGTGTTTTGCCAAAATATCTTGACAAGTTGTGGATGAATTTTTACCAAACTTTCAGGAAATCGTAACTATGAAGCCGTGAATAAGCCTAATACTTTTGGTGACAAGCTGCCATATATATACAGTATATTATCTTTTATGGTGGACTGGCTTTTGGTGAAACGCGGTAAGTGAAATCCGAAGATTTTTAAAATTTCTTCAAAATTGGTTTGTAGGTAACTTGTACCTTAACCAACAGCATGTTTTGGGGGACGATTAGCATTCGGTCCCCGAATGCTTTTGCTTCATTCCAGAGGAGTTTTTACAGGATGAAGACGCAATACTGAAGGAAGCCGATCCTAATTCCTGGGAACCATTACTGGATTAACCCACTGCGATTTGACCATCCTGGCCAAACACGTATTACAGGAATGTTGGAGAAGCTGCACTCTGGCTCCACCGAAAGAGTCCTTAAGGATGGAGCAGAGGTGGCCACCAGTCCAGCCCAGACTTGACCCCAGTGGCTACTGGTGAAAGGAGATGCCGGCAATCAGTCAAGGTGCAGCCATTACCCAAGTGAATGGCTCCAGTTACTGCCGCAGAATCAGCACCCCAGCGGCCACTACCACACGCATCACCAGCCACCACCATGCCATCACTACTCTGCATGTACGTAGGAAACTTAGGCAACAACCACACATCAAAAGATCTGTATGTACATTTATTTCATACAGGTCTTATTTATGATGCATGTAACAAAGGGTTACATGCATCACAGTTAATAAGACCTGTATGAAATAACCCCCCCCCCATGCCTACCACCCGCCAGTGTAACAACGAGGTGGGATGGTACACACAACGTTAACTGGCCACCACAACAGATACCGACCGACGACCACCACAACTACAGCATGTGACAGAGTTTTTGTGACTCAGCCCGATGGAGTGCATATCAGCACTAATGTGACGGCACACAAAGTGACAGCATATAGTGTGCAGGCAATGCAGAGGAGGCGCTGCTCAACGCCCTACGCACTACATAATGACGAACACCACAGACATGGGTTACATCAGCACCAACTACAGTATTCAGTACTCAGTACAATTTCTTCTACTTTATATTGTTTGGAAAGTAATTGTTAAAAGGCACTGCACGATAGTGGAAAGAATATAAATGGAAACATCAAGAAGTCAAGGAAACGGTACTGGAACCAAAAACGACAGTAATAAAAATGGAGGTCAAAAAATATCGAAGAATTTCAGTGACAGACACCGTTTAGGAAGAAGTATACAGTGTAAAGAAAACGAGAGTACAAATGAGTGAAGACTTACGGGAAGCGAATGAAAACGCAGTAACAGGCTCTGACGAGGCAAGATGGATGAATTTGGTATTTGAAAAACTTCTGAATGTAAATAGGCTAATTCCTGAGTGGCTGTGGTGGAAAACCTGGCTGGCGCAGACTGACATGGTGTGGATACCACTGGGTGCGACAGGATAAGAAAAAAGAACGTAGATTAAGTATTACAGAAAATGAAGCTAATGGAAAGCATTAGGGATAGGCAGCACTGCAATACAGTGCCTAACAAACGAGAACATTGTGTTATATAGTGGTTAGTCACAGGCTGCAAAGCAGGCTTGGATCAAGGCGAAGTATTATCCTCCCTTCCATGTTTCTCATTTCTTCTCCAACTTCGGTGAGTATCCTTTCTTCTCACATTTTTTTTTTTTTTAATACCTCATACCACAGACACACAACACGTAACACCTTCCATTGACAAAACTGGCAGGCAACTGTCGACAAACTTTTGATCGTGATAGAACGTTGTATGAAGACTGCGAAAGTGCCAAGGAATGTCAACATTTTTGAACCACAAGTCTGTTAAGTATGACAGGTAATGTGTGGGGAAGAGTGATGATTAAAGTGCAAACCAAAATATAGAACATTATATCATGGACACACAGAAGGTTTTTAAATGTGACAGAGGCCGCGCTTATCTTGTGCCTGGGCAAGTGTTATACACGTACGTGGTGGGAGGAAAGTCTGAAAGGACAATGATGAGTCTTCTTATACAAGTAAAGCAAAGGTGCAAATAGAAAGGCGGGTGGGCGAATGATGTGACGTAAAGGTAGGATTGCAAAATGGATTATGATGTCTCCATGGGTGTTCAGTCTGTTCATAGCTGAGTTAGTGTGGGGAGGAAATGTTGTGGGCACAGACAGCAATCTAAGGGATGGAAGGAGAATAGAACACTGGAAGGTAAATCAGTATTTGCTTGCACACGATACAGCATTAGTCGTGACTGATGGCAAAATTCAGCAGGAAGTTGAGTGTGAGGGAGATAAAATGCAGGCTGGTGATAATTAGGCAGAGGAGACAGAATCAAACGATATGAAAGTAACCATTAACAGCAGATGGAACTCAGGGACGTAAAGTGAGCCATTTAATAATGGAGGCATAATTATTAGGGACGATGATGAGTTTGTGGATGGTTAAATAGTGTCTGCTCCGGTAAAATGTACATGTGTGAAGGAATAGCGACGCTGACTATAGATGTGAGCCATGGACCCTATATGCATGGGACAGGAAAACGATGGAAATGTTGGTAATGAAATGAGTAAGTCTCTATCTGAGGAGAGATGGCATGATAGCAGGAAATGCCACGGTAAAAGAAGTGTACAAGGAGATGCAGTGCCACGGTAAAAGAAGTGTACAAGGAGATGCAGTGTGATGGAAAGGATTGGCAAGGGTGTGTTAAGAAGCATTACGGTCATACGGAAGTGGCAGGCCAAGAGAGAGGTGGCAGGATGATATAAGATTTTAGGCCATGCAGCTCTGAGCAGTTAACATGATGACAGGTGTGAATGGAACAGAGTAATTGTTGGTTTATGTGGAAATGACTGGCTGTCAATGATCTATAAAAGGCAGTGACACATCTGGGTATATCGCTGCGTGATTAACGGAACTTGGCTGTGGGTGTTTCAGCCTGCGTGGGTGTACACTTAAGGCCAATATATATATACTGTACATGACAGTGAGAGACAGAATGTAAGCGAATGATGTTACCTTTACGCACCGCTCAGTTAGAGTGTGTAACATTAAGCATTTTAAGTACGGTACCGATAAATCTGTAATCCTAAGGCCGCGTCTCTGTGTGTCTGTCTATCCGCAAAGCAAACTTCGTGCAGAGCATCATGTAAAACCAATAACAAATACCAAACTCCAAACGCAAAAGAATTGTTAAGTACCCTTTTGAATGTGATTTAAGAAAAAAAAAATCAGAAATCATACCCAGCTTGCTTTACAACTGTCTAAAAATATGAAATCTCTCATGGGCATATGATAAGAAATTTCAGAGCTCCTACTAGTACTATCTATGGATCCAGGAACTACACAATGTTACGGAGAAGTCGCGCTCGTTACTCAAAAAAGTATTATTTTCTAGGAGGGTCCATTTTACCATTTTAGGGCTTTGCAAAGCCAAAGTATGTCCAAAGCCTCTTGTAAATATCTATCTATCTATATATAAATATATATATACATATATTATCTCATCAGCCGTTTGAGTGTCCACTGCAGGACTGGCCTATCCCTACCGAAGCAGGGACGATACAGCCAATGTATCTCTACCAAGTGGCTTAGGCTGTCTGGTAGATATATATATATATATATATATATATATATATATATATATATATATATATATATATATATAATTATCATCAGCCATAACTAGTCCACTGCTGAACAAAGGCCTCCCCCAACCTTTTCCACGAATTCCTTGACTGAGCCAATCTTTGCCACGTTTTCCCGGCAAATTTCTCTATCTCATCTCTCCATCTCCTGTCTGGCCTTTTTCTGCTACGCTTACCGTACAATCTCTTGGCGTCCAGTCAGTCAGCCTCTTGCTCCATCGGTTATCCCTTATTCTTGCTATATGGCCTGCCCACCTCCATTTCTGTTCTTTTATAACTTCTATAATATCTTTGAATTTAGTCTACTCTCTCACCCAAGTTGATCTTTTCCTGTCTCTTAAAGATATTCCCAACACTGGCCTTTCCATTGCCCTCTGAGAACGGATTAAATTATTTTCCAATGATTTTGTCAGTTTCCAAATCTCACAACCATACGTCATAGCTGGAATTATACATTCGTTATATACTTTTCGTTTCATACAAACTGGCAAGCTACTTTTCATAATGTCCCTATGTTTACCGAAAGCCTTCCATCCAATTGTAATGCGTCTTTCTATTTCGCTATCATTATCTTCCGTTAATTTTAGTATTTGTCCCAAGTAGCTGTACTCCTCAACTTCTTCAAGAATTTCATGGCTTATTCTGATGACGCTCTTTGGTGTTTGAGGATTAAAAATTACTTTAGTTTTACTCCGGTTCATCTTCAGCCCTACTTTCAGACTTTTTCTGTTTAGGTCATTTAACATTTCTTGCAATGCCTCCGCTGTTTCTGAGATTAGGACAATGTCATCTGCAAATCTTAAATGGTTTAGCTTTTCTCCATCTATGTTCACTCCTTTGTTTTCCCAGTTTAGCTTTCTGAAAATACTTCCTAGGCATGCTGTAAATAATTTTGGTGAAATTGTATCTCCCTGACGCACGCCCTTCTCAATCTTAATTTTTTGCGAGTCCTTGTGTAATTTAACGGTAGCAGTTCCCTCTTTATATATGTTTTTGAGCAGTTTTACAAAGTTCTCATTCACTCCTTGTTCTCGCAATGAATTTATAATTGCTAAGTGCTCCACTGAATCAAAAGCCTTTTAGTAATCAACAAAACCTACGCACAGTGGTTTATTATATTCTGGTGTTGTAAGGGAGGTGAATGCAAGAGTTTTAGGTGGTCTGAGTCTGGTAAATGTTGATGGAGGAGAGTGGAATCTGAAGCAACTGCTGTTTGCAGATGATACTGCATTGGTGACTGATTCAGAGGAGAAATTGAGACAGTTGGTAGAGGAGTTTGGAAGGGTGTGTGAAAGGAGGAAATTGAAAGTAAATGAGAATAAGAGTAAAGTGATGAAGTGTACGAGGTTGATAGATGGTAGGGGGATAAATATAGTTTTGAATGGTGAGTTGCTTGAGGAGGTAGATTGTTTTAAATATCTAGGGTCACATGTTGCTGTGGATGGAAGAATAGATGCAGAAGTGAAGTTTAGAATTAATGAAGTAGGAAAGGTGCTGGGAGGAATGAAAAAAGTGTTTAAATGTCGTTCGCTTAGAATGGATGTAAAGAGAAGGCTGTATGAGGGTGTTGTTGTACCGACTGCGTTATATGGGGCTGAAACATGGAATATGGGTGTAGCAGAGAGGAAAAGTTTGAATGTAATGGAGATGAGATGTCTGAGGAGTATGTGTGGAGTGACGCGTATGGATCGAGTGCGAAATGATGAAGTGCGAAGGAGAACTGGAGTTGTTCGGGAGATGGCTGGTAGAGTTGAGCAGAGGGTGTTGCAATGGTTTGGGCATATGGAGAGAATGGATAATGAGCGATTGGTGAAAAAGATAACTAGATCTGATGTGAGAGGTGTAAGACTGAGAGGAAGACCACGAATAGGATGGATGGACAGTGTGAAGAGAGCGCTGGATGCGAGAGGGATGTCTGTTGAGCAAGGAAGAGTGGCTGTGCGTGACAGAAATAAATGGAGAGAAATTGTGAATGAATAAGTGATGACGCAGCCCTGAGGGGATATTCTCCCGCATTTGGTCTGATCAGCTAGTCAGGTCAGGTGCGGGTAAGGGGATGGGTCTGTTATGATGTGGCAGGGGTAAACCAGTTCTGCTGTCGGGCCCTGCTGTGGATGTCACTGCTTGCATTGCGCAGTTGACCCTTGTGCGGTGTGATGCGGTGAGGATCTGTCCGTTCTCCCCTTTGGGGCTAAGATGCGAATGAATGTGTTTGAATGGATGAGTAAATGGAGAGTGAGTCGTCCTGTCTCGGCTACCTCCCTTTCCTTGGGGGAAGCAGCCTAGGTATATAGAATAGATAGATAGATAGTTTCCTCAATTAGCTGATTCATTGTATATAGACGATCAATGGTCGAATACCCGCTTCGGAATCCTGACTGTTCACGAGATTGGTTTTCCTCTAAAATTGTTGCTATTCTGTTCGAAAGGACTTTAGTGAAGAGTTTGTAAATGACTGATAATAAGCTAATGGGTCGATAGTTACTAAGATCTTTTGAGTCACCTTTTTTGTAGAGTAAAATAACTATTGCATTACACCATGTTTTGGGAATTTTTTTCTGTTTTATACAGTGGGTAAATAAGTAAGCAAGCCTATTTTGAACTTCTACTCCTGCATCCAACAATAAATCTGTTACTATTCCATCTTCTCCCGGAGCCTTCCCTCTTTTCATATTTTTAAGACAAATATTTATTTCGTCTGGTGTTACCTCAGGTATTTCACTTGTGTCAACTGAAAAGTTAGCTGTTGGTACTACTGTCTTTGATGCATACAGTTCTTTGTAAAATTCTTCAACTCTCTTCACCATCTTATCTCTGCATTTAATGATTTCATAGTCATTTGTTGCTTTCCTAGTGTCATTTTCCTTCGGATCTGTTTCAGACTTTTTCCATTTTTGATGGTTTCTTTGATCTGATCTATGTTTCTCTTTCTTTTTTTCTTTTCTTTGTCTTTTGTTGATAAGCTTATTTAATTCCGCTCGTTCTATTTTGTCTTTTTTGTTTTTACTTACACTTCCTTTCGTTTTTCATAAGCTCGAGTGTCTTTTCTGAATATTTCTTGGCTTTGGTTGTATTAGGTTTTCCTACTACCTCCGCTGATTCTCTTAGCACTTTTGTTAGTCTGTCATTCAGCTCATCAACGTCACATTCAGCATTACTTAGAGCCTGAAATCTGTTCCTTATTTCCAACTGAAAGGCTGCTTTGTTTTCGTTTACTATTACTGGGCATATCTTTACATTATATATATATATATATATATATAAAGCCTTTGAGACTCGTTGTCACTCCGCAACTCACCAGAATTGTTTGAGGGTAGCCAGAATATACTCAGTAATCAGAGGCAGGATATAGTTTATTTTTACCTAAACAAGCACAACACTGTGCACCTAAGTCCACAGTGGGAAACCCCCAGGAGTCGCCCCCATTGGGAGCAACCCTCAGGAGTCCCACCCTGACTGAAACCTTGTCTGGGTGAAGGTGTATCTCTGCGCAAAAATTTCGTGTTCTTTGCTTAAAAAAAAAAAAAAAAAAAAGAAGAAGAAGAAGAAGAAAGAAAAAGGAAAAGGAAAGAAGAATATCAAGTCTATCGACGTTGCCCGGGACCCCTGGGTGCCCTCCCCCTTCCCGCTTCATGGTGGGCGGCCTTCGGGAGCCCCACCCAGCCTAAAACCTGTTCACGGTGGGTATCTAGTACCGTGCACATCTTCCTGGATTTGAAAAAAAAAAAAAAAAAAGGTGCTCCTGAGTAGACCGTCCCCTCTGCCCATGGAGGCAGGGGAGACCCACCCTACCTTAAACCGAATGTGGGTAAATGGAAGTCTACTACTGTGAAAAAAATTCACTTTCCTAGGTAAGAAATTACGGCCGTGCATACCAGCACTGGCCAGGAGTCCCGCGGGCCGTTTCTCGTGTCCCACCCTGAACCAAATCTGGTGTAGTGGTCACCACTATGCACATCTTCGTTTTCCCGGGCGTTCCCTGACGCTCCAGGCTGCCAGAAAACGTGTTCTCAGGGAATCTCTTCCTCCTCCATACTGGGGAAATAATACCCGCTCCGGTGTGTGGGAGATATTATCTTAAAATGTCGTATATTTGATTTAAAATTAAATATTTTGTTCCATTCAATCTTGCACTAACCGGAAGCCCCCTCCCCCCCCCCGAAAGAAAAATACTATGGCAGCATCACATTCTAGAATAATACTTCCTGCCCTGGCAACCTGTTACACCATACAAACATCTATATCACGCTGCAAAAGCCCTCAGTCACAGCTCAGCAGTCCCCCAGGAAGGATGCTGTGGAGTACATGACAGAACACTTCACGTAGAAAAACTAACCCAGTATGGAAATATTCTGTAACAACACCTTCAAAATCTGGCAAAGGATGTACAGCAAAATGCAAGTAGTGTCAACAGGAGTTACAGGATCTTGAAAAAAAATAAATATAAAATAAAAATAAAAAATAAAAAAAGAACGCCAGCAAGTTCAGCTTCAAATGCTTCCCAGTCCCTGTCAGTCCAAGTCCCCTTTTCTGTATCCTCCTACTTTCTCTATACTCATTTCAAAGTAAAAGGTGGCTGTTGTGTATATATACGCAACAACTTACCTTGCTCTCGTGTTCCTGAACTCGATTCTTCTGAATTCTCTACACTCTGGCTTCGGCTTTCCTGTCATTTTCTGACTAAATATATCTGCGCCGTTTACTTATCTCCTAATTCTACTGACTTTCAAAAATTCTTCGACTATTTTACTTCTACGATGGAACATATTCTATCCAATTCTCCTTTCTCTGAAATCTCCATTCTAGGAGATTTCAATGTTCACCACCACATCTGGCTCTCCTCTCCTTTCACTGATCCACCTGGTGAACAAGCCTACATCTTTTCTATCCTTAATAACCTACAGCAGCTTGTACAGCACCCTACCCGTATCCCTGACTGCCTTGGAGAGAGCTCCAACATACTTGACCTCCTCCTTACAACTAATCCATCTGCTTACACTGTTAATCTTTTCTCTCTGTTGGGCTCCTCCGATCACAAACTTATCACCTTAACCTGTCCTATCGCTCCGGTACGGCCTGTGGACCCTCCAAAGAAACGTCGTCTGTTGCACTTTGGAGCTGTGGATTGGGAGGCCCTCAGGCTGTACTTCTTTGATTTCCCCTGGAATGATTATTGCTTCCATGGCCGGGAGCCATCTGAGTGTGCCTTGCCGGTACAGAGGTTATTCTCTCAGGCACAGAAGCATACATTCCTTTCTCATATCCTTTGACTAATGCAAGAAAGCCTTGTTTTAATCACGCTTGTTCTAATGCTGTCCGCAACAAGGAGAGGGCCTATAATAGGTACCGGAGCCAACCCACCCCTGAAACACATTTTTATTACGTTTCTGCCCAGAAGCATGCTAGGTCTGTTCTTTGCTCTGCTAAAAATAATTTCATCCGTACTAAATGCTCTCAACTCTCCAACTCGAATTCTTCCTGCTCCTTCTGGCACCTTGCCAAAAACCTTTCTAACAACACTGCCTCATCGTACTCCCTCCTCTTTTCTACTCTGATGGTTCTGTAGCTATTTCTTCTACCGATAAAGCAGATCTCTTTGCTCAGACTTTCTCCTCCAATTCCACCTTAGACGATTCCGGTGCTGTTCCTCCATCACTTCCCCCCTCTGACTTCCTCATGACTGACATAAACTATTCTTCAGCTGATGTATTTTCTGCCATCACAGACCTCAATACTAACAAGGCATATGGGCCTGATGGAGTCCCTCCTGTTGTTCTCAAGAACTGTGCTTCTGTGCTTACACCCTGCCTATGCAAACTCTTTCACCTTTGTCTCTCAACTAGTATCTTTCCTTCTTGCTGGAAGTTTGCTCTCATTCAGCCAGCCCCAAAGAAGGGTGACCATTCCCAACCCTCTAACTATCGTCCAATTGCTTTAACATCCTGTATCTCAAAAGTTTTCGAGTCAATTCTTAATTGAAAAATTTTAAAGCATGTTTCCTATCACAACCTTCTTTCTGATCGTCAGTATGGGTTCAGTCAGGGATGCTCCACTGGCGATCGTCTCACCTACCTTTCAGACTCCTGGTCATCATCGTTTCGAGACTTTGGTGAAAGCTTTGCCACTGCACTTGCCATCTTAAAGACTTTCGATCGAGTCTGGCATAAATCTTTAATTTCCAAACTGCCCTCTTACGGTTTCTATCCTTCTATCTGTGCCTTCGTCTCTAGCTTCCTTTCTGGTCGTTCTATAACCGCTGTTGAAGACGGCCATCGTTCTTCTCCTAGATCTATCAACAGCGGTGTTCCTCAGGGATCTGTCCTATCACCAACTCTCTTCCTTTTATTCATCAATGACCTTCTAAGCTGTACATCTAACCCTATCCACTTATACGCTGATGACTCCACCCTTCACCTTTCCATTCGGTTCCCGCAACGCCCATCTCAGCAGTTACTTCAACAAACAAGGGATGAGGCTATGGCACACCTAATGTCTGACTTGGCTCGTATCTCTGACTGGAGTAAAAATAATCTGGTTGTTTTTAATGCATCAAAGACTCAGTTCTTACACCTATCAACCCGACAAAATCTTCCACATGTGTTCCCGCTGTTTAATAATATTCAGCTTAATCCTGCATCATCCTTGAACATGCTTGGGGTTTCATTTACTTTGGACTTATCTTGGAAAGATCATATTACACCTCTTGTAAAATCTGCTTCCAAGAGATTAGGTGTGCTATGCCGACTCCGTTCCTTCTTTACCCCTGCACAATTGTTGACTTTATACAGGGTACAACTCTCATGTGTGGGGAGGTTCCCCACGTACAGCTCTTCTCAACAGGGTGGAGTCAAAGGCTTTTCATCTCATTAACTCTCCTCCCCTTACTGACTCCCTTCAACCTGTCTCTCTGCCACAGTGCTGCATCTATATCTCTTTTCTATCGCTATTTCAATGATCACTGCCCCTCTGAACTGTCTGCTTGCATTCCTCCACCTCTACGACCGGCGTGTAGCACCCGTCTGGCAGCAAACTCTCATCCCTTTTCTGTCCAACTCTCTAATGCAAGAGTTAACTGTTACTCCCAGTCCTTCATTTATGCAACAGGTCAACTCTGGAACTGTCTCCCTCTGTCTGTATTTCCTGCTTCCTATGCTCTCCAGTCTTTCAAACGCAGTGTGTCCAGGCATCTGGAAATGATCGGATCTTGAATTTGGCTCTCTCTTATATTTTGTTTTTCTCTTGGAAGGATCAGTCATTGCGGGCTCGTGACCTTTGGTTCCTTCTTCCCCGCATTAAAAAAAAAAAAAAAAAAAAAAAAAAAAAAAACTTGTCAGAGTAGCATGCCAAGTACAGTACATGGTCATACACAGACAACGGCATGAAAAGCATGATACTAATCTAAAATAACGTCTGGTGTTTGTCGCCCAGCAAATACTGCCTTTTTTGCCCCGGGCACACGGTGAAAAACACAAAACTGGGCCGTCCTTGTACTGAATATTGGATTACATCAGCAGTGCGAAATGCATACCGTATATTATTCTGACTGACTGACAACACCATAGGCTATGCGTGCAGTTGTGGTTAATTTTAAAATCCCTCCCTTAATATATACCAATGAATATGACAGTGTCTCTTTATCACCGGTTTTTTACAAACATTTTGTATGAAAATCATGATTTAAATCGATGTTCAAAATTAATTTGATTACTATCCAACAACTCTGGTCAGGGGTGTTGAAGAGGTGGAAGTTCTGTTGCCAGCTTTTGTTCAACAGTTGAAGTTCTGAGTACAGGTGCATACCCTAGTATTTGATGATGATGATGATGATGATGATGATGATGATGATGATGATGATGATGATGATGATGATGATGATGGCGGCTAACTATAAAGTCTGTCTATATTGTGCTGACTTATAATAATCTAGGGGTGGTATTTTGGGAGGCAATAATTGCTTATAATAATTTACGGGAGGTATTTTTGGAAGCAATAACCATGAATAGATTGGTGGCGGTGGTGGGGGGGATATCACTAGGATTATTACCCCCCCTCTCTCTCTCTCTCTCTCTCTCTCTCTCGCCTGATAATGAACAAAGACGAACACAGATATACATGCTGAAAAAATCACACACACACACACACACACACACACACACACACACACACACACACACACACACACACACACACATACACACACACACACACACACACATCACATACACACACACACACACACATCACACACACACACACACACACACACACACACACACACACACACACACACACGCAAAAACGATTATATAACTACAATAGACAATATACATCTGTATTGATACACACACACACACACACACACACACACACACACACACACACACACACACACACAAAGGACAGACGGACGGACATTCCTCTCCAAGTGTGCATCCAGAATAATTTGGAAAAGTGAATACGGAGACTGTCAAGGTTGTCGCTGTTAACTCCAGCGTGTAACTATTAATCCCTTCAGTAAAATGACGCACATTTGATTGAGTTTTTAGCTAATGTCATACTATATTATTCAGGTGGGGGCCTCTCTCGTGGTAAAGAGATCAATGAAGGATATAAGTAACCTCAAAAAAATGAAAAGTACAAAGAGTCGTCAGAAACCAACAGAAATTAAAAAATAACAACACAGCAGTAAAGAGGGCAACCTCCGCAACACTATGACGTCTTCCTAAATTTATTTTCTAAACTTAATTTTATTCGACAAAGGAACGATCTGGTAGTGACGGGGTTAATGGAACTCCCGTCCGAAATCTCCTAAGTTGAATAAATTCGTGTGACGGTGGCAAGTAAAAGTAAAAAAGGAAAAAAAAAGTAATGATATTAATATACTCGTGAAAACTGGTTTGTATCACAACAGAGGTCAAAACTGCTCTCGGTCTTCCTCTCCTGACATCCACCATCATCATCATCAGCATCTTTCCTACTTGAATGGGGTTGGAAAGATCCAGAAACAGAAACAAAAAGTCTAATGCAGGAGGACCATCAACAGGGCAGAAACACACCACACTTCCACCCACCCACCTTTCAAGCCCTGGAAACTCTCAGCTCCACCCCACAGGCAAGAATCATGCCTTCGACAGCCAGGTTAAATAAGAGGTGCAACCCCTGTCATGAGCAACCCTGTATATACACATCATCCAGCCATTTCTGTCCCTTGTTTGCTCAACTTGAACAGCACATTTATGCTCACTTATTCCTTTTCCCTATATAATCTCTCTCTCTCTCTCTCTCTCTCTCTCTCTCTCTCTCTCTCTCTCTCTCTCTCTCTCGGCCCTGCACGTCTCCCTCGTACCCTGACGCTCATTCAAGTATACGCATTTCACAACCCTATTTACATCCAATCTATTCCTATGAACAATACGTCAAAGTAAACTCTATTTTACCAACATTAACAAAAATCCTTGCAACCAATGTCAAGCTGCAAATCCTTCGAAGGGCGCAGGAATGGTTGGAAGGTTTGCTCTCAAGTTCGTCTCATCTGCCCCTCCTCACCTGGGATGCATACCACCACCACGAATATGCTCCTTACTTAAAAAACGTTAGGAATTTCTGTATACCATATCCCGTCCGTCTCCATAACAATACCATGTCCAATGCTCTCATTCATGACTTCTGATACTCATGCTGTTGCAGTCGCACACCCATATGTTTATGTGGGCACTACTACTCCTTTATGCAATAGACTACACCCTCTGTACTCACACCTTTGTTCTGAATCAAGGCTTTCATAGCACCAGCCACCTTACTTCTTCGACCAGCACTACCTTAACATTTATTTCACACATTCCCCTTTCTCTTATGCAGTTGCACATAAGTAATATACGCTTCCATTATTTCCAGCCTGTTTCCATTCACCAAAACATGATACTGTTAGTCACCATCTCCTTCAACAATCATCACTTTATTCTTATCTATATTTACGCTGAGGCCTGGCGGCTCATAAATATTAAAAAAGATTTGAGCCTCATTACAACGCTTATTTTCACCATTAGCAAGGGACAAAGCATCATTTGCATACATCACTTTGACGTATCCCATGCGTCACTATTTACCACCAACGTCAGTCCCTTCCCTGCAGCTCTTGCCTCACCTTCCCTCACTCCCTCACACAAAGTAATAGTTTGCCTCATAAAATATAAGTGAGCAATACTGTCCTGGGTGCTGCTCTCCCCACTCCCCCCTGAATAAAGCGACAGCCTCAGGGAGTGGACAGGTGATATTAATTGAGTGTAAAATTACCTGTCATTCGGTTTAATTAGAGAGATGCACACGGATTAACGCAATTACTGTACTCACACATTCTACACACACACACACACACACACACACACACACACACACATATACACAGTCTACATTATACTTACCATACCATAACCACACACTATTAACACTAAGGACTCATATATTATACATTAAACATACATACATTAACACACATGCACTTAATATACACATAAATAGGCCTACATATTACATACCATACACACACACAGCTACAAAATACAAACACACACACACACACAATCACATTCTCTCTCTCTCTCTCTCTCTCTCTCTCTCACTCTCTCATGAACATGCAACCCAATTCAGACATTCATTATTCAACACACGCATACGAAGCAAAAACAATCACAAACACACACACACACAGACGGCCATTGGGAAAAAAAATATCACACGTACACAGCCAGTCAGCATACATACAAAGCAAATACAGTTTATATTCAGACAACCCATATACAAGAGAGAGAGAGAGAGAGAGAGAGAGAGAGTGTGTGTGTGTGTGTGTGTGTGTGTGTAATATTCAGAGATACACAGACCACACTTATCTTACAAGGCTATCCAACCTTATTATTACAAAAACTACCTCCTGTGTATTTGCTGAAGTTATTAAAGATGAAAAATTCCTTGCCCCTCTTCGACCACTTCAGCATTCAATCATACTGGCAAACACGTAGAAGCAGCACCTTACACTACTGAATGGCCACTAGGAAATAATATAGAAACCACAGAAATAGAAATATGTTGCTGTTGGTTAACCCCCGTCGGCCTGATCGAACACACCCGTCGACCGCAGGTAAGCAACTGCCCCCACAGGTTCGTCCCATGTAGGTTTCTTACAGCGCTGATTTTGTGTCTGCGTCTCAGTGTGACGTGTACTCGTACTGTGCAGAAATCCATTACAAGTTATGCTGTGTGGTTTTATTCGCAAGCGAGCAAGTGTCATTTGTGATACCACCCAGACCGAATCTAAGCTGGTAACTAAGAAGGGCCGGGTGATGTCCTGACCTAAGTCTTGGCTCGATAACCTCTATTAAGGGATACTTCTGATGGGTGAGTGTCGGAAAGGTGGGCCTGATATACGGTGTTCTGATCGAGGTGTTGTATTGCCCTGCATGTGAAATGAGAGTGTAAGTGTTTCTTCATTGGCAGTGTCAGGAGGTGGGATGTTGTTGAAGAGGGTCTGGTAATATTTGTGTGGTTATTGTTTGATAAGCCTAGTTATCGCCCGCCCAGCAAGGGGATAATGCAATTGCCTACGTCTGTGTCTGTGCGTGTGTCTGGCTACTCCCAAAATATCTCAAAATCAAATAGGCAAATTGTATACAAACTTTGTGGGCAGCACCGTGGGATTTATGCTTGTTTGTTAATAATTCTGGTGAAGCTGCCATATGTCATCGATTGCCGGAGGATTTTGTGAGAAAAAATACCATCTAACATTTTCTTTTGGCTTGCCATTATTCATTATTTTCTACTCTCAACAAAGGATTACTATTAGAAATTCTTCAAAGGCTTGTATCTCAGACTTCAGGCTTCTGAATGCTAGTGTGATATTTAACTAAGGAGTATACAGCAAAACAATTCGACTTTTTCAAATTTTTTAAATTATTTGATGTTGCCGCAATAGTATGCCTCCGATTGCCTGAGGACTGCTGACTTAGTTTTATTGTGATGGCAGGCGATACACATTCATAATAACATAAGAAGAGAGGATTACTGCAGTAGGCTAGTTGATCCATGCTAGGCTGTTCCTACAAGAGTAACTAAACTACTACAAAAAAAATAAAACAAAAAGAAGGTTCTCCCCCACCCAAGATTTCTCCAGCCGAAACTGGCAAGAAAAAATGAGAAGGAACACCACACAGTATAGAAAAGCTGTCACGGCCGTTTTATAGGAAAGTGCCAACGGAAAAATAAGACTATGGATCTAGCATGGAAAAAAAGAAAAAAAGGAAAGAATTAGTACCGGGTAATAGATTTTTTTTGTTAAATCCAACCTTTACGTGTCACACATCTCTCTAGCTTATGCTTGAAACTCTCAGTGGAAGGGACAGCAACTACTTCACTTGGTAGCTTATTCCATTTGTCTACTATTCTACTGCCAAACCAATTTCTACCTGTTTCCTTATTAAAGTGAACTTTATCTTGTCTGAAACCATTACTTCTAATTCTATCCTGTATGCTCACATTAAGTATCACGCTAATATCGCCCTTCTTTACTCCCTTCACCAATTTAAATACAGTAAATCGTCGATATACGATAACGAATTCCAGTTTTAATGAACACCTTGAGATGGCCGAACGTTATGTTCATTTAACAAATTTTCATTTGGTAAAAGAATGGACACGTGGGAAACACCGACCAGCGTGGCATCCCTACACACACACACACACACACACACACACACACACACACACACACACACACACACACACACACACACACACACACACACAATGTGCTCCTCTGCATCCCACAGAATGCTGCATCAGTCTCTGGGTGACCAGCATCATGAGAGGAGCCATAAACAGAGCATTTATGGAGAAAAAGAGCCACTTACACCTAGCTGTATGTTACTGTGCATGACTCTACAGCCGAACGACACGCTATATTTAACGATCTTTGTTTGTTAAAAGTCACGACGCCTGGAAATTACCGAGCAGCATGGTGTTCGGCATTAGCGAATAATGTCAAGGGTCTGCTGCCAATTAGTTTGTTATATCGAGGGTGTACTGTACCTTAAGTCTCCCCTTACTCAATACCTTTCCAGTGAGTGCAAATTTAGTCTTTTCAGTTTTTCTAGTGAGCAAATTTGGTCTTTTCAGTGTGTCTTCATATGAAAGGCTCCCAACTTCATGTATCACTTTTGTCATTCTTCTCTGTACATTTTCTCATGAATCTATATCCATTCTATAGCACGGACACCAAAATTGCATGGCATAGCCAAGACGAGGCCTTACTAATGCTAGATAAAATTGTAACATTACTTTAGATGTCCTATTGCTAATGCTTCGAGAAATAAATCCTAGGACCCTATTTGCTTTATTGCTCACATTTATAAGCTGCTGCCTTGATTAGTTCTTTACTAACCATGACTCCTTGATCTCTCTCACTTCCAACTCATCAATTTCTTTATTATCCAAGCTGTATCTAATATTTACGACTGTTTACTTCACATTAAGCATTTTACATTTACTTAACATTTTTCAATGTTATATTTCATTTGCCAATTTATGGACCATTTGGACAACATAGCGGGGTCTCTCTGAAGGTTAATAAAATCATCAGATGAGTTAATGATACGTTCTATTTCTGTGTCACCACCAAATCTGCTAATAATGCTATTGATTCCTAAGTCTCGGTCATTTAAATATATAATAATGAATAAAGGACTAAGTGCTGATCCCTCTTGTATACCACTAGTTGCTAATCCACAGTCCAACGTAGTAGCATTTGTTAAACCTCTCTGCTTTTGTCCGTTCAGCCATGATTCTATCCATAATAAGATATCGCTATCTATACTGTGTGCTCGAACCTACTTAACTAACCTTTCGTATGGCACACTATCAAAGGGTTTACTGAAATCATGGTAAATAATATCGAAAGCTTTATCGCTATCTACCATCTGACAGACCTTTAAAAAAATGACATGTTTGTGATGCAGGATCGTCCTTGCATAAATCCGTGTTGACTTTCATTTATGAGATTAAAATTTTCTAGGAGCTCTCTTATTGTACCATCTACTGAGGTTAGACTTACTGGATGATAATTAGACGCAACTGATTTATCACCCTTTTAAGAAATGGGTACTACATTTGCCATCTTCCATGCCTCTGGAACTTAAAGAATTATTAAATAACGTTGTAACTCCCGACATAATTCTTCTTTGACTTCCTTTATAACTTCTGCACAAGCATCGTCCGAACCTGGCGATTTCTAAAGCTTTAACTTATTACCTCGCCTGGGACGGAGGCCGGCAAGATATTGTTTTTGGTCGTTTGTTTGTTTCTTTTTTAGCAACATTACGGAAAAACGGCTGAATGACATTACATGAAACTTTCACGATACGTGGGCACTACTCCCAAAAGGAAGTTATTAAATTTTGGGGTAATCGAGTGAACATGAAAGGTCAAAATTGAGGTCAAGGATTTTCAGAGGGCTATAACTTGAAACCCTTTGAAGACAGAGATATTTACCATTATCAACATAATATAGGAAGTCCCAGATGAATTTTTAATTGGTACCATGACCTTTGGTCTGAAAGGTCAAACTCAAGGTCACGGATAATCAGGGGGCTATAACTCGAAACTCGTTGATGATAGATATATAATTATACTATTAAGATATAGGAAGTATCATATGGGCTTTCATTTGGCACCATGACCTTTGATCTTGAGTGGCCGGGCGAGGTTTGTTGAGCTTGGAACCACCTGTTAATTTCTTTCAATACTTTGACCATACTAACAGTTATTTTGCTGAGAATATTGTTCATATTACCATCGTGAATAACTGTGCTTGAGGGATCAGGTCTTGATTTTCCTTCGTAAATATTGATACAAAATATTTATTTAGGATCGAGCACATTTCTTTTTCTCTATCTTCACTTGTGATGTTCCCCGATTCTGTTCTGAGAGTCCTGTCCTATCCACTCACTTGATATGGTGCTGCCTACTTCTTCCTTCACCTTTATTATTCTTTTTGTGTCTGCCGTCGTCTCTTCCTGTTTCTTCCATCTTTCTTGTCACTTTTTACTATTTTTCTTTCCGATTCAGGTAGCTTTACGTTGAATGACAAGTCTAATGGTCTCCTGTAAGCCATGAAACCATTTACAGTGCTGGGTGGTAACCATATAACCATCCCATACGTGATCCCTACGTGCCAGCAAGTGGGTTGGCGGAGGATTAGCGCCCCTCCCCAAAAAACAACTAACTCAGAGACAAACGACTACCCCTTGAAGGATTATGGCGTCTGGCCATAGACATGCTGACAACTGATAAAAACCCTTGGGGTTTTCTTTCCATTTTTCAGCAACCTTAATTCCACAACCTCGCGAAAATCGCGTACCGGTTACGTAGGTGTTTCTGTCCTCTGTTTATTTTTCTATATACTTCTTTACTTGGCCTATGAGACATTTTAGTGTGTTGTTTAGCCATTTCGGTTCTGAAGAATTCGTTCTAAAGGCTTTTGTATGGATATATCTATCCTGGCCTCTGTTTATTATATATATACAAACATCATATTTCTCACTGACTGAACGGCCACGTGGTACCTGCCCTGAATTAATCTCCGTGACCTGAGCTACACTCCCACCTACATCCTTTCCTTCACCTATGACCTTAGCTTCCCCACTGACCGCAGTGACCTGACCCACCCTCCCACCTAAATCCTGTCCCTCACGTATGACCTGAACTTCCCCAGTGGTCTGACTCTCCCTAAAGCAACCAGTCTCCCCATGGAATACGGTTCTGAAATAAACTATTTATGCATCAAAATCCCATTGACGAAAAATAGAGACACATAATCGGTTTTCCTTACAACAGCCATTCCAACTAAATCTGAACTTAATTTCATGGTCACTTTTCCCAATTCGTCTGCCAACTTCTATAGCACTAATAATGTTTTCTCTATTAGATAAAAACAAATCTAGTACAGTATGTTATTACCCCTAGTGGGCTCCCTGATACACTGACAAAAATAACTGTCCTTCACCACTTCTAAAAATTCTTCTGACTCTGCATCTTCTGTGAGATTCTGCCAATCTATGCTGGGAATATTAAAGTCCCCTCCGATAACTACTGGGCTGGATTGTGCTGCTTTCTTATTCTCCTCCCAAAGGTATCTGCTGTCTTCTCTGCTTAATTTGGAGGTCTGTATATAGCTCTAACACTAATTCTCTTTCGTATTATTAATTTCAACCCAAACACTTTCCTATCCCAACTGATTTTAATATTTGCTTTACTGTAACAATTCTAGAATCTTTTACGTAAATGGATACCTCGCCCACCTTTATTCCCACGCGCTTAAACTGAAAAATATTAATCCCATGGATCTGATATTCCGCCAAAAATTCGTAGGTCTCTGTATTCATCCACGTTTCACTAATAACTACAATATTTATTTTCTCCGTACTAATTATAACCTTAAGTTCGTCCATTTTGCTACGTAGGCTCCTACTGCTGGTATAATACACTTGTAATTTGCTACTTGCACTTCATACACTGGGAAGCACTTCTTTCGTCTGTATTTGAGGTATTCGAGAGGATGTACCTGCAATAACGGCTGTATTTTCCTTCTTGTTTTTGCGTATTTGGTAGCATCCTCCTAAACCTAATGTTAGAGATCCCTGAGTGGATCTGCTACATCCTGCTATACATTTAACATTTAACTCCCCCAAAATTCCCCCAACTCCCTATCTACAGACCAAGTTAGTGTAGAAACCCCCTGAAAGCATTAGTGGGCGAAGGCTTTTGCCTTTACTGTAGTCGTAGTGAAGGTGACGGTAGTACCAGTAGTGAAGGAGAAAGATATGGTAATAACGATTTTATTGATATGCCAGTGGTAGAGTAACGGTGATGGTGAGGTTAGTGTTGATGATCACAGCTTTGTAATCAAAATATCTTTGTATTATGTGATTATGTCTTAATAGACCAATACCACCAGAAGAGGATATACCGTCTGCTCAGGAAGATTTAAATATAGAAACAGGAGAGTTGAGGCTTGCAGAAGTGGAGAAAGCAGTAAAACAGTTAAAGAATAATAAGGCACCAGGGGAGGATGGTTTATTTCCGGAAATGTTTAAAGTGAAGGGGGATAGATTAATAATGATCTTGACCAAGCTATTCAATAAGATATGGGTGACGGGGTTACTACCATCAGTTTGGAAGAATGGTGTAATTGTTAAAGTTCCGAAGAAGGGAGACCTGAGTGAATGTGGTAATTGGAGGGGAATCTCTTTGTCGCCGATAGCTTTGAAAGTTTTCAGTAGAGTGTTGTTAAATAGGTTGGAGCCGGTGGTTGAGGGTATTCTGAGGGATGAACAGGCTGGTTTTAGAAAGGGACGTGGTTGCAATGATCAGATCTTTATAGTTAGGCATTTGATGCAGCAAGTTAATGAAATGAGAGTACCGTTAAGTCTTTGTTTTGTTGATTTTGAAAAGGCTTTTGATAGTGTTTCGAGAGAGACTATGGGGAAGATCATGAGACATTATGGAATACCAAAGGAGTTTGTGAGGGTCATTATGAACATGCATGAGGACACATTTTGTAAAGTGATGGTTGATGGTTGTCTGAGTGATTCGTTTGAAGTCAAGTCCGGAGTAATTCAAGGTGGTGTTCTATCGCCTTTACTATTTATATTGGTCATTGATTACATTATGAAACGCGTTGGAACAGAAACCGGTGCAGGTATACTTTGGGGAGAGAACAGGAAACTTTTGGATTTAGATTATGCAGATGATATAGTTTTGATATGTGATGGGCCAGAAGAGATGCAGAGAGTGTTGGACTGTTTGGTGAGTGAAGGTCGCAAGGTGGGTTTGGTTATTAATTGTGGAAAAACTGAAATAATCAATATGAATATGGAAAATGCGCAGGAATGTGTAATTGGAGGTATGGTTGTAAAGCAAGTTGATAGGTTTAAATATTTAGGTACTTATTTAGCCAAGGATGATTCTTTGAACTTTGAATTCGAGGAAAGGTTAAAGAAGGCTAATCAGGCAATGGGAATGCTTAAAAATATTTGGAATAATAACAATTTCTCTGTGCATACAAAAATCAAACTTTATAAGGTAATGGTTAGGAGTATCTTAATTTATGGACACGAGTCTTGGTACAGCACAGTGACTATGGAAAATAAATTCTTGGTGTTTGAAAATAAAGCACTTAGAAGAATATTAGGAGTTAAGTGGTGGGAAAGGATACCAAATAGTAGAATTAGAGAAATAACGGGAGTGCAGCCGATCGATGAATATGTTAGATTCTCACGATGGAAGTGGCTAGGACATGTGTATAGGAGACAGGGAATAGTACGAGGTACACCAGGGTGGGTGGCACTTGGTAGGAGAGGTAGAGGACGGCCAAAAGAGACGTGGGTGAGGACAATGAGACGGGAAGCTGGAGATGAGTGTTGGGGAGATCTTGAGGAGTTAGCACAAGATAGGATGTGGTGGTGTGAGTTCCTCGAGGCCCTATGCATCCCCGAGGGTGCCACAGGAAATGATTGATTGATTGATTGATTATGTCATGTAATAACAGGGATGATGAGTTAGCACAGGCTGTCAGGTGAGATTTTCTTATCAAAATAATCTCTAACTTTACTTCCACAGTGTAAATGTGCTGAGTGAGTGGTTTTGGTGCAGCCGCTGATGTTCGTATGTCGTTGTTCCGTATGGTCTGAAAGGTGTTGTGGTGGGTGCTGGACGGGAAGGGGCACAGGCTGGAGATGCACAGGACCACTGAGCTAATACAAGTTTGTAGAGTTGGGAGAGTGTTACGGAAAGTAGTGACGAATATTGATCCACCACTAATAAAATACGAGCACGGTCATACTACTTATCATACTGGTACTGGTGGATCACATCTGGGCCTTACATGTTATCCACTGGACTATGTAGTGTATGGACTGGTAGTTGTTGCTGGGAATAGTATTACTCCTTAGCTCTGGCAGTTTTATACACATTCTTGGCATGTCTTTGCATTTTTATTCTCGTATAACACTGTCAGTCTTGACGAGAGAGAGAGAGAGAGAGAGAGAGAGAGAGAGAGAGATGCTAGGAGTACAAGAGATTCATCAAGACTATTCTGCCTTGACAATACTCTCTCTCTCTCTCTCTCTCTCTCCCTTTCCCATGTTTCTTGTCTCCCTCCCTCTCTCCTTCTCTCCTTTCCTCTTCACACTCTCCGTCCCTCCTCCTCCTCCTCCCCTTCCTTCTTCTTCTATACACCCTTCCCTTCATCTCCTTCTTCTCCCTCCCTCCCTCCCTCTCTCTTTCTCACCCTTCACCTCCCTCCCTTAAGGATTTACATACCATTTGTTCCGTATAACATTAATGGGAGGGAGGGAGGGAGGGAGGGAAGACGGTAGACAGATGTAGGAAGGAGTGAAAAAGGGAGGAAGACGGAATTAAAGAAGGAATGAAGGTGCTGAGGTAGGGAGGGAGAGAAGAAAGAATGAAGGGAAGGATGGAGGGAAGCAGAAAGGGAGAAGGAGAGACGGGGAAGTGAGGAAGGGAGAGAAGGAAGGAGATATGGAAGGATATGCCATACAGGGAAAGAGGGAAAGGGAAAGAGGGAAAGGCAAAGAGAGAAGGAAGGAGAGAAGGAGGGAAATATGAAGAGGAAAGGAGAGAGGGAACCAGAGAGAGAGAGAGAGAGAGAAGGAGGGAAAAAGAAACATGGAGAGAGCGAGGGAAAAACGCAAAGAGAGAGAGAGAGAGAGACAGAGAGAGAGAGAGAGAGAGAGAGAGAGATGGAGAAGGAGAGAGGGACAGAGAAACAAGGAAAGAGGAGGGGAGGGAGGGAAGGCATATGAGAGAAAAGCAGAGGGGGCCGGAGGGGAGGAGGGGGGGAGAGAGGGAGGGTGAGGCAGGGAAGAAGTGTGTGCTTAGGTGCATAAAAAAGAATAATAGAGGCGGAGATCAATTAGAGAGAGAGAGAGAGAGAGAGAGAGAGAGAGAGAGAGAGAGGAGCAAACAGCAACAGACCTAATGGTCCTTTCGAGGCTGCTTGGTACAGAGTAGACTATGACTACGAGATCTAATTCTACATGATGAAGGATAAGGGTAGTAAAGCAGGAAGGCTCCCCCCGCCTCCAAACCCTCCAGCTAAACTAGCAGGAAAAAAGTGAGAAGGACCACCATGCAGCATGGAAAAACTGACATGGAAATTTCATAGAAGAGGTTGAAAAGGGATAGTTACATTCTGTAACACTTAATCTGTAAGCTACCAGTGTGAATGACCTGAAAGAGAAAGTAATAATGAAAAATGAATAATCAAACAAATAACTAAGGCATGACATTATGTACGAGTTCGCCGAGTTAACGGGGCGTCAGCAGACGCAGTGTAGAAAATGCATTGTTTGGATGTTCAGAGGTGGTGCGGCAGCCTTACCTGAAGCTGTTAAGGTTGGCAGCAGTCAATCAGGCCCCAGCTCCGTTCACTCCACTGAGACATAGAACATTCCCATGCGGGACAAGTACACAAGTTACCTCCTGAAGCAGTGACCAAAATCCCGATGGTGGTCACTTAACTAACAAGGACCATCAGTGATCCAATGCCCATCACATGTCAAAAGTAAGAGTAGTGACCGTTAACTCAGGGCTATCTGTGCAGATCCTAGTCTGTGCTTATACTTCATAACAGTATTTGCAATTAATAAACTGATAAACATATAATGACACAAGGCGATGGTATGTACGGGTATGATAAGTTTACGGGGTGTCTTGTAAACAGGAGGGGAATGAACGTATGCGTAGCCGGTAAAAGTAAGTTATTCGGTCAGAAACAATCAGCTGAGGCTTCTCGTGCAAGTACTTGTCTTGCAGGAGGAGGAGGAGGAGGAGGAGGAGGAGGAGGAGGAAGAGGAGGAGAAGGAGGAGGAGGAGATGGTAGTAAATAATGAAGAGAATAACGAAAATTGTAGATCAATGAAACACGTGCTATATAACAGTAACACTGAAACAAATGGGTCAATGGGCCCCCTCACGCTTACCAGTGTGTTGTTCAGCCGAGGATATTTAGCGTCTTAGGAAATCGTGCCGAAATTACAAAAACCCGAATATACCAATGAATATTAACCCATTTACTGTGATGGGTTGTTGTGTAGGGAATTATACTGAATGGTTGCTTAGTGCACCGTCCTCCGCTTACTGGCCTACAGTCGCAGAACAGCAGGTACAAGTTTTGGGGGGTTTATACTTAATCAAATTGTTAAAATGCCTAACTATGGGCAATATAGAGGACAAAGGCCCCAAACGGATTTCCTCCATCAACACAAAGATATCATTTCTATTTTATTGTTGGCAGTCATACGAATTTCTTCAAAACAGAAGAAATCAGTCGGACTACAGGGCCAATGTCCACGAACACGGCACTGCCATGAGTGCCACACAGACTGATAACATCGTGTGGAGGCTGCACCAACACACTTATAAAGACGCTATGGTGGTGCGGTGGTTAAGGTGCAATAGGCTGTGTATATCGGTATGACAAAGGCGACACCCACCCTATAAACCACACCAATATACTGCAACTTACCATCCGTCCATCACCACACAATCATTTACTGATCTTTATTAACCTTTGTTTAAACTGGCTTTGGCTTATGATACATCTTCACTACCAAGAGGTGTTTTGTGATTTATTCTTGTTATTTCCTGACAAATCTATTCAACGGAGGAGAGACACAGCAAACTGGAGGGATTAGGTAAGGTCGTCGTCAGCCCATTACCATCAGGGAATGCCTTACAAGAATAAAATACTGTGGTGGCAACAGGAATAAAATACAAGGATACGTCATCGAATGAGCGTGATAAAAAAAAAAAAAAATACGGGTGAAGGTGAGTGGACACAGCAGGTGGATGGGAACGACACACTGTTTCCTATAACTTATCGCTGCCAAATTTCAAGCTAAAACGCTGAGCTGTAACACGGGATTAGGGCAAGGACTCAGAGACAGACATGACGAAGTGCTGTGGAAAGGAAGTGGTGCAGCATCTTGGTCTGCCACTGAGCTGCGGGAAATGCGATGCGTGATGACAAAAAACTACGCCAAGATCAGAGTGGACGAAATTGACATCGTTGTTGATTCGATCCCACCTGTTGCACTGGCCTGCCTCTGGATTTAAATCTCGTCAACACGTCTTACGCCGCTCGTCTGCAATATCATAAAAACGCATCGTCTCTCCACCATAAATCATCCTCTTTGTATCATAACTTTTCTTTTCCTTTTTTTTTTTTTTTAACGACTTCGCCTGTTACTTTTTACCTTTTCTTCACAGCTCTACCACTTTTGTTCCCCCCCCCTTTTTTTTTTTTTAATGCAGGCAGTGTGAGGGGCAGCAAACCATAATCTCTCTGATAGAGCATGATTAAGTGTTGTAGTTTATTCCTGCTTGGCAAACCCCACCGTAGGCAAGGGAGAACTGACGGTTCTACCTAACCCTGCCAGATCGAAATGTCTCCCTTGTACTGAATAAAATCGTCTGAAGAAGACATAGTAGTGAAGGTGTTAATTTTTGTATTTCTGTTCTACCCAAAGCTGATGATCGGGAGACAGCAAGACCAAAATAACAGACGTGTTGGTAGGGAAAGGTTTGCTCTCTATACTTCTCAGTTTTATCTTAACCTGAATAAAATCGTCTGGATGCAGCAAGAACGTAATGAAAGGGATCTTAGTGCTTCACGTGGTTTACTATACAAACTATCGCTCACTAGCTAATATTATAGTTACGGAATCTATCTCAGGCCGCGCTCCTTAATCCCCGAGAGCATGGCCGCATACACATCGCCTCCATGTCACCCTGTCTCCGCTAACATGGTGCCCTTCCTTCACCTCACACCACCCTCATTCATATACCTCTCCACTCCATTCCTCTGTCTCATCCCCGGTCTCCCCCTCCACCTCTCCCCTTCCACTTCACTCACATACAATCCCCAAGACAATCTCTCGTTCACCATCTCTGCAGCTGCACAAAATCACGTTTTTTGTTTTTTGTCATGTTAAATGCTGGTGAGGGGCGCCATCACTTGGTGGTACCGATAAAAACCGTTGCCGGGTTGTACAACGTTTTTCAGATTCCTTCATATCACCCGAAAGGATAATGAAGGACTGTCGGAGACGCACAACTTCAGCCTGCTGTCCACCGGTTTCAGGTTCAGTCGCGCCTGAGGCCACAACCACAACAAAAGCTTCAGCATCATAGTCTTGTTACCAGCACTGAGATTTTATTCAGCTTAGGAGAGCATCCGACAGTGAAAGAGTTAATGAAACCGATACCTTGACTCTGCATGGTTATTAATCTCTTTCCAAAGCTAAAATAAAATCGTCTGGAAGAAGCCAGAATGAAACAAGAGATGTTTTAGTAGGGTAAGCCTCTTCGCTACAGGAAATGTGCACTAGGCTCAATAAAATAAGCTGGATGCAAAAGGGTACATCTTAGAGGAGGAATTAACAGACACTGCCCACCCTCGTTATCAAGGGCATACAATTATCCTGCGATAACTACAAGTGATACAACTCGTCATCGTACTGCCATAAGTAACTTTTCACCTGCCTGGGTATAGATTCTCAGATGAATGATGGAGTCTTCCTTTACCCGGAATAAAATACCAAAGTAACACCATGGCAGGAAAAGAGTTAACCCCTTCAGTATGAGCATGCCATTCCTGCTTAAATCTTGCTTTGTTTATGCGATTTTATTAATCTCATGGCAGAAGCCTGGCACTGGATGAGTTAGATATAGGCTAACCTCCTTTATGCCCATCACCTGTGTGAGTCCCTCCTACGCTGACCCAAACCCTACAGCAGCAAGAAACAAGAATTATAAGAGAAGCCACAGTACTGACACGGTTCACTCTCCCACTGCAACAACTTCCACCACATGAACAACATCGTGCTCATTTCCCTGAATAAAATACTAAAAGTACTCTTGATCAAAAAAGTATCGTGCAGGAGGGGTACCACACTATCGGAAATGATCAATACAGCCTGTGAAGTCCCCCAAAGATTAGGCCACGAATACGAAACATATAACACCAACTACAAAAGGTCCAGATCAAGCGATATATTACAGCCTTAAGAGAGCAGTATGAACACAGCATGGAGGCGAAATCGTCTGTCACATTCCCTTGGATATCGTCAGTGGCATCAGATTGTTTCACGCCAGTTGTGCCCATAGCTCTTGATTGTACTGTACTGTACGTCACGAGAGAGAGAGAGAGAGAGAGAGAGAGAGAGAGAGAGAGAGAGAGAGAGAGAAAGAGAGAAATGAACACAATCATTTGTAGAGAAAAATGTTTACACAGTTTTATTTATACTAAGAAACACGCTGGCCAAGTTTTGACTAAGATCTTTGAATGATTGTTCTTAAAATCAGCGTTGGCAAAAACCATTTTTTTACAAAAACTAGTGGGTTTTTTTAAACCCCCCCCAAAGTTTTTCTTTATTCCCTTTTGGGGGGTTTCAATTATATTTAATGGTGTTCATTTTTATTCTCGCAATTCTAACCCTACGTAAATCAGTTTGACATGCAATTACTGATATATAAAATATAAAGAAGGATGAAGCAAGCTTTTATTTTAATTTCCATATATAAAAAACTGAAAATATTTTGTGGGTTGCATACTGCAGCTGCCTCAGATGCAATTATTGAGAATAATTTCCTCATTTGGACTGGTACACTCCAAACTTAGACTGGGAGAGGGCAAGGCTGGCAAACTGGTATTTCTTCTCAAAATTTTAATCAAACATTATAATTTGGATGAGTCAGTTGGCTAGAGGTTTTTCTGTCGGCCTCTTAGTTTGTGGAGTGATGGCTTTTTTTTTTCTTCTAATTTTTCATTTTCTAAAATACAGTATTAAAATATCTCTCAGTGACTGTTCTCAGTATACCATAAATTTAATCTATTAATTAAATGTGCTGCGTTCCATTATAACGTATACCGGTATTTTCTTCTGTTAACAAGCCTAGAATGGATTTCATAAAAGCAAATTAACTATACTATACTGAAAGAATTAACAAATTTGCCCATTTACGTACTCTGATGAACCATAAACATGTTTTTGGTTAGAACATTTAATTAAAATTTTCAGATCACGTTACTATTTTTAATCCCGGTATTTGGAATACGACTGTACGTAACTGAAAACCACAAGTAACTGATAAATAATAACAAAAAATACATACGAACCAAGAAGAAATGGAGTGGTTAAATAAAAACACTGGTTTTATACTTGGTTTAAACCACTGGTTTTAAAGCGGCTAACCCTGCTCAAGATCAAATTCTCCTGTTCTTGCTTTATCCCACAACCGATCCACCGTCTCATGTCAAACTTTCATCTACTCCTGTGACGTTCACTTTTGACCTACGGTTGTAAACAAACAAAAGGTCAACCATTTGGCTGTCTCTCAACCCTTGCGCCAAGTTAGGTTAAAACTGCGCCTAAACTCTTTGAGGTATCTCTCCTCCCACACACACATGTCGAGAAAACATCCGACTCAATGTCATGAGCGCGGGTATAATAAATAGTGACAGAGGTAGCTACTAAGTAAAGAAGAAAGGAGGAAATATATGGAGAAGAGGTGGAGTGACGGCAAAACACAAATATGGAGAAGAGGAGGAGTGAAGGCAAAACACACGTATGGTAATTAATAAATGAGAGGGTTGAGGGAGGCGTATTGCAATGATTATAAGGAGGCGTGTACCCTGACATTACTGATACTACGACGGCACGGAGCAGGCAGGATGGCAGGCGACACATAGGTAGATAGATAGATAGACAGATATAGATAGATAGACAGATGGAGATGGATGGATGGACAGACAGATACAATGATAAAAATAATAGTACAGACAGACAGACTGAGAGTTTTCCGTATACAGATAGATGGTTTGAGTGATTGGCATAGAGAGAGAGAGAGAGAGAGAGAGAGAGAGAGAGAGAGAGAGAGGTGACAGTAATAGCGACAACAGCAACGATGGTGGTGATGACGACACATCCCTGGCACGCAATGAGAAGGCTATACACCACAGAGGCCTGACTCACCCACGGCCGGACCACAACTAGCCACAGCACAACCACAACAGCCAGAAAATGGAACCTGTCGTGTCGTCCCAGCTTCAACAAGGGATAAAGGTTATCAGAAAACACTTAGAGACAAGTATAGGTACTTGCGACACCCTGAACAAGTAGAGGACGCCACAGAACAGTGAATAATGAAAAGTGAAAAAGTGAAGTGAAGGATGAAGAGTGACAAGGGAAAAGGGTCGAGATGTACAATTACCCTTAATCGCTTTGTGCTGTTATACTTATTAGAATTATGTTGTCTTATGAGTGAGAACCAGATAAGGCTATTAGAGTTTGTATGTGTATTTTACGGGGGAGAGCTAGATGAAAGAAGAGTGCCACAATATTAACAGGTAACCATGTTTGGTGTAAATCAGTGTTACAAAAGGGACCCTCTCTCAAAATGTTGTCCCAACTTTAACAAAAGGTAAAGGGTACCGGAAAACACTACGCAACAAGTACAGATACCTGCGATACCTTGACAAACTTAAAGAAGCTGGGGAATAGTGAATAATGAAAAATGAAATTCATGAATGAGCAATGACAAGGCAGAAGAGGCGAGGCACACAATTACCCTCATCCCCTCATCGTTTGTACTGTCACGAACGAGATGCGAGAGCAGTGTCTCAGAGCCAAAAGGTAACCGTGTTTAGTGTGAATTAGTGTTACACAATGGACACTGTTTCAAAATCTTATGGATCAGACCCGGCTGAGGACGAGTGAATGAAGGATATGAATGGTACACGCCTACTTCCGCCCCTGTACTTTTCCTGAGGGAGAGACGGAAGGTTGGAAGTCAGTCACAGAGGGTGGGCGTCTAAGAGAGAATGGGGAGAGCTTGCGACATCAGAGGCCCACCTGAGACACCCTACCACGACGATGGGACGAGTGATGTTCTGGATCTCTACGGTAACAGTGAGTAAACATCTTTGTTAGGGAATACAGAAGGAAAGTGGAACTAAGAGAGTGAAAGGCAGGAAAGTAGAAAAGTGAAATATACTGAGAAAATACCGGAAGTATACTGTAGCGCCGTAGAAGGGTATAAAAGGACGGCCAGATAACGAGTATAGCAGTAAGTCAATTTGTTTTACTCAATGACATAGTGGAAAATTATTTTAAGGGGGATGTGTGTTTATTGCAATATGATATAAAGCTAGTGCTGATAGTTGTGTTAAGGTGTATCCCTCATAAGTAAGAGTAGTGAGACAGTTACTGATATACTGAATAAAGTACTGTAATGTTATTAGAATGAAGTGATGTTATAATGAAGTGACACTCTGATAAAATGATGCTGTAATGAAGTGATGTTATAGTGATGGATGTTACAGTGACTGATGTTATACTGATATGATGTTTTAACAGAGTGATGTTCATAGTGTTATTCAAGTGTTATTATATAATGTGTGTCTGACTTTTGGCAGTCGAGAAGTAGCAGTTTAACGTGGCTAAGAGTTATATTGGAGTGGTGACTAAACAATAAAGTCTGTGTAAGGACTGAGATCACTGTGGAAAGGAGTTGCATTCTGGCTGCGTATGAGACACTTATGATTAACTACTTTTCTTACCAATTTTAGTTATAGAGCCGAATACTATTGTAAGGTGGTATGATTTAACACTTTTTATTTAGAGCAAGACAATACAGTAGCCGCGGGACTCTGAGTTTGATGAGTTGGATGATGAGTTTGTTGCTTCTGACTTAGTGTAAAAACTGTATATAGTTTCTAGCGGGTAGTTAGAATAAATGGGAAAACGAAGAGACAGTTTTGAGTAACCCCAGGATCCCTACCTCTTCTCAGATTAGTGATATGGACGTAAGTAGTGCCGGCCATAAATGGGCTTTGTGAATATTAGAGTAATGCATTGTTATGTCTGACTCCCTACCTGCACCTGACCAGTGCTACCTAGACTCTTAAGAGAGGAGATAAGTTAAAGTGAATGTCAAGTAGGGCAGGCACGAGAGAGAGAGAGAGAGAGAGAGAGAGAGAATCACAGCGGGGAATCAATGGAGCATAACATCATAAATTGATTATTGATTACCCATTATCATACTGGTGCTCTCTCTCTCTCTCTCTCTCTCTCTCTAACTTGTGCAATCAGAATGTCTAGCTATTAACCCCTTCACTACGAGATGTTCCGCAATAACAACACAACCATAAAAATGCATCCCAAACAGACTCAGTGTCATGGTACTGAAGGGGTTAATGACTCTGTACGGAACATATCATCTGTGCTATCTCTAACAATAATACTCTCTCTCTCTCTCTCTCTCTCTCTCTCTCTCTCTCTCTCTCACCTTTCCTCTGCTGCACTGTCTTACCTGCAAAAGAAGAAAGAACGTTATCAGTACAGTAATCAAAGGATAATGTGTTGCTGTCACCATTGCTCATTTATCTATTACACCTTCCATCAGTCCGTGTCTGGATGCACGTATTCATCTATCTAACTTATCGATCTACCTACTTATTTACCTAATTCTCTATCTATCTACCGTATTTATAACTATCAACCAAACTATCCATCTATCTACATAGATAGATAGATAGATAGATAGATATAGATATAAAGAGAGAGAGAGAGAGAGAAAGAGAAAGAAAGAGAGAGAGATGTTTATACACACATATATATATATATATATATATATATATATATATATATATATATATATATATATACACCGTGCATCAGTATTTTTTACTCAAGATGGCAAGTGTTTCACTTAGCCAAGCAGAACTATCTGACGATGACAAAAAAATGTACTTCAGTTGAGTTTTGCAATTAAATAGTTTATTCAACACAATTTGAACGTGTGTGTGTGTGTGTGTGTGTGTGTGTGTGTGTGTGTGTGTGTGTGTGTGTGTGTGTATCTATCTGTGTATTCACATCATGTAAACCTCTTACGTGTATACAGGTGTTATGTGCGTGTGTACGTAGCTACTGGCAACAGCGGTGGTATATGGGGATGGTGGGGTGTGTGTCTGGAATGTTTATGTGGAGGAGAGATGGATGGACGGAGGCCAGGTGGCAGGGAGGGTGGGATGGAAGGAAGGAAGGACAGTAGAGGGACAACAACACTAGGAAACATACAAAGAGAAGACAAACAAGGAGGATAGGAGGACTGATGGATGGAAAGTGTAACGGAAGGGAGAAGGGAGGGAGGAAGGAAGGAAGGAAGGAAAGAAGACGAAAGAAAATGAATGGAAAGAAAGGTAATGAGAAGACGAGAGGAACAAAAACAAGGAAGGATAAGAGAAATAAAAAAGGGATGAGATGGAGCAAAGAACAGGGATGGAATGGTTCGTAGATTTAGTAAGTACGAATGGAGATAGGCGGCGGCGGCGACGGCGGCGGCGACGGCAGCAGCAGCAGCAGGATATACAAGCAGACAGATTAAATTCAGTGAGATAAAAATTAATAAATAACAGAACAAAAATAATAAACAAACAAAATGAAGAAAAAAAAAAAACTTAGAGACTCATCGTCATCATGTTACTTTCCCCAAAAGATAAAACTGATCAGTAAAATGCAGGAGGTGGAGTAATGAGAACACAAAAGGAGAACTGTCATCAGAGTGCCCCGGAAAACTGCACACCTCCACTCACCTACCATTCAAGCCTTCTGTATCATCCCAGCTACAAGTTTACACCAATTTCTACAGCAGGTACCTTCATAAACATCAGTACACAAAATCAACCCAAAAGTGAACAAGTAGATCAGATTTAAGAGGAGCTGTCCTTGTCACGGGCATCTCAGTCGTTATCTGTTCGTACATCACTTAAAACCAGGCCTTCAAACTTCTCGGCACATGCTAGCAGGCTTCAGAAACACAAACGCCACAACAAGAACTGGCAATATATGTTTCGTAAAGTAAAATACGGGTGACACACTAGTTCTGTGCCTCTCTCAACATCTCTTTACCTTACCAAACATCATAAACTCCGCTCCACAAATAAAACAAGAACCTCAACTAAATAATAACTGAATAAAATCGTCTTGCGTTGGCTGAAACAGATTACTGGAAAAAAAATCGTCTGGCGTTAGGTGGAAATGAATATCGGTGTTTTTGCGTCGACGAAGGAGTTAAAAAAGTGGTGGAATCCCAGCGATGTGCACCACCTTACAAACGTCACCTGATTAAAACTCCCTTCCCCCTCAAACCACAACTATCACTCCACAAAGGCACCAACAGCAAGACGCAACACTAAATCTCTTCCTGAAGGTTCATCATGTGAGTCACGCAGAGCACATGCACCACCCAGCACATGTTTCCCACTGAGTTCCCCCACTACTATGCAATACTCTGCCTTCCCCACTACTATGCAATACTCTGCCTTCCCCACTACTATGCAATACTCTGCCTTCCCCACTACTATGCAATACTCTGCCTTTCCCACTACTATGCAATACTCTGCCTTCCCCACTACTATGCAATACTCTGCCTTCCCCACTACTATGCAATACTCTGCCCTCCACGACCATCACACCTACATCACACACACTCACACTGCCACTTCTTCGGCTTTCAACTTCAAAAATTTAGTCTTTTTGTCTGCCTAACTATTTACATAATCTATCAGTCTATTTTTATTAATCTATCTCTTTAACTATCAGTCAATCAATCAATCATTCTATCTTTCTATTTATCTATCTATCTATCCGTCCATTTATGTATTCATTTACTGATCCATCCATCCATCTATCTGTATCTATCTATCTACTTCCTTATCTATCTATCTATCTATCTGTATATCTCTCTGTCAATATACTACCATACGCCGCATCCTGTGAGGGGTAGAGTTAACAATAGGACCTTGAGGCATGTGTCCCATCACCTTATCCGGCCATCCATCACTTGTAGCCCTGCCTCTCCTTCCCCTCCCTGTCACTCCACTCCCACACTCCTCCACACACTCCACCACCCAGTCTTACCACCTCGCCCCCTACCTGTTCTGCTTCTTCCACCTCCACCCACCTTCCCCTCCACCTCACTGTCCGGCTTTTCTCCTCCTAACTCCCCCTTCAAGTCACGTCCATCACCTTACAATATAACATTCTTACCTCTACAATATCCACCTCCCTGCCTAACACATAATACGGAAAATGGAAAATCACACAAAGAGTCGGCAGGTGAAAAGAGGACACCTAAAGATGTATAAAGACGCCTGCCTTAATCTGAACGCATTGGTCTGATGGTGGGATGAACTACAAAACAGATGTATTAATAATGAAGGGGTGGAGGGAGATTTTGTAATCGCTCAAAAGATATATATATATATATATATATATATATATATATATATATATATATATATATATATATATATATATATATATAATCCGTAGGTGGTATGACATATTAAGGAAAAAAAAAGCCATAGGTCTGAAGGGTGAAAACATAAACCTCTTACTTACTCCCGAAACACACACACACACACACACACACACACACACACACACACACACACAATGAAAATTAGAAAGGATAAGAACTGAGAGAGAGAGAGAGAGAGAGAGAGAGAGAGAGAGACAGCAGCATCCGTCAAGAGAGTAGCCACATCTGTCGATACACTTGTTCCTCAGTTGAAATATGAGGGAGGCCTTTTGTTGGTGGTGTGCCGCACCTCCTTTATCCTCCCTTCCTCCCTCCTTCCTCCACCCCTCCTTCATAAATATATAGATAGATAGATAGATAGATAGATAGATAGATACAGGATTAGCTGTGGCATAAACTTGAATGGGCTGTAGTCATTGTCACAGTTTTATGGCGGTACTTTCGTGGTGGTAGTATAAATAAATGCATGGCTTCCCGTAGTTGTTTATTTCGCCTACTGCAGCCTATGTCCCCTGTGTGTTACTTACATGTATACAGTACTGGCACAGCTGACACCCATAGCATACAAGAGAATATTTACCTGTCATGTCCACCATTTAACTGGTAAAGAGGAGCTAGTCCCCGAAAATATCACCATAGAGATATTGTCCGTTTATTATTTAAAACGGCATGGTATTTAACACTGTACGAATTAAAATATGCTGTAAACTGACTCCACACTAGTCCACCGGGGTAAAATATGCACAGGCTCATAACACAAGAATTTATAACATCATCATCACCACTATAATCATTATCATAACTCTACTTACACAGTTATAAATGAAGTGCACACACACACACACACACACACACACACACTGATGAGCCAAACGCATTAGGACTACTAACAGAGCGCCCAGCAAACAGCTATGGGTCACGCCTGGATTCACTGGGTGCAAATATTTATCAACACCAGTTACAGAATATTGTTTTTGCTAACTTCACGCGATTTCATTCAACTTTTACAATAACAAATCGAAGTGAATTGTGAAAGGATCTCTACCAACTACTATACTACGAAAGGTTATTCTTCAGATGAATAATTTGCCATAGTGATGCAAAAGAATAAAATACTTAAGACGTTCTCATAATGTGTGTGTGTGTGTGTGTGTGTGTGTGTGTGTGTGTGTGTGTGTGTGTGTGTGTGTGTGTGTGTGTGTGTGTGTGTGGCGGATCAAATAATGACATGTCTACTCTTACTCCATATCTTTTTCTTTTACATTCCTCCTGCTACTACGAAATGTCCTTATTCGCTGAGGGACACAGTTTTCGAAGTAAAGAGGACAGTTGCAGTCTTCATTAAACCCTTCCATACAAGACGTCTTTGGTGACATGTATAAAGCCGCTGGGAGATGGGAAAACTAACCTAAAACTAGACGACCAACATAAAAAATCATGACGTTGCTCAGTCTGTTTGCCATATATAACCACAAATATTTGTCACTAATATGAAAAGGATCACAGAACTGAGAGAACAAAGAACATGCTGGAACTGAACTGGCCAGGTACGTAACCATGATGGAAGCCTCATAACTATACCTTTGTTCTACGGAGATGGTTGTTGTGGCGTCTGGTGGTTCCGCGCTTGTCTGTGATGGGTCCCAGTCCACCTAGTTACCATATCTTTTTTCAACTACAAAATACTTCTAGTGATGTCCGAGATACCAGGCCCGGCACAGACATGGCAACACTCGGGACAACAAGGACAGATAAAGGCGTGAGTGCTGGCAAGAACGAAACAACACCAAGAGGGAAAAAAAAAAAAAAAAAAAAAAACTCGCACAACCATCTGACTTTGCCCTCAGACCTTAATCTTCGACCGATTACGCTCAAAATCGAATTACTTCATCCCTGCCTGACCCTTAACACTTCCACCGACTTCGGTTCAGATTAGATGAACACTATTTAAGTTTGCCTTCCCAAGTGACCTTATCAACTGACCTTTCCCTGTGACCTTCACTTCTGACTGTTTTAAAAACGGAATCCCTTTATCCCTGTATTACCTTCAACCCTTCCACAAGTTGCGTCAAAATCGGATAAAACATTGCTGGAGTTGACCTTGCCATGTGACCTTGACCTTTGACCTACTGTTCTCAAAAACAAGAGATTAAGTCCTTGGATGATCCTTGCCCTTCCACCACATTTGGTCTTTAACATGTCAACGCTGTTTTAGTGATTTTGTTATATATATACACACACACACACACACACACACACACACGGGGGGGGAGGAATCTGACCTTGCGATATGACCTTGGTTTGGTTGTTCGTCCGTATCATATCGTTTCTAAATGCTCCAACATGACTGCATGCGTCAACCTTGGTCATCTAATAGCAGCTCTCCACGCTGCTCCATCTCTGGCAGCCTCTTTATTCAGTCCCTTATCCTTGAGGTCACACTCAAAATCAAAACTCTAAGTTCTTGCCTTACCCTCAACCCTTCCATCAAGTTCAGCTAAGTTGGATGAAACTTTAAGTTGACCTTGCCAGTGACCCTGATTTTCGAGGTAGGCCTACTGTTAAAAAAAAAAAAAAAAAAAAAAAGGCCAGTCCCTTGGGTGATCCTCGACCTTTCCATCACGTTTGGTTCAAATAAGGTAAAAACCAGTTTAGTTATTCTGCTTACACTGAGACACGGGTCGAACTTTGACCTTGTTCTCTCAACTTGACCTTTGACTAACAAAAATCGAAGCCTTTCACGCTTGCCTACTGTAGTTCTCAACCCTTCCCCCAAGTCTGACCTAAATTATATAAATAATCTTTAACCTCATCTCGCTGGGTCAAATTTGGATGTAGCTCCGCGATCTTGACCTATGGCTTACTTTCTCAAAAATAGAAACTGGGCCAAACACCCATGCACTCAACAGCCAGGCGGACATTTAATCAACCCAGAGGCGTATATAACACTTCAATGATGATCCCTCCAGACGACTACAATTTGCTTTCTGTTTGAGATCTTCAATATGTAGAGTAAAATCGTCTGGACGTAGTAAAAAATAAACTACAAGAAGATATCCAAGTGAACGAGTTAAAATGAACAGCAGGTTTACAGTATTGCAAGCCACTCATGGCATTACTATCGCCCCGCCTTGTAAGGGTGGGGCAATAATGATTCTGTCTGCCTGTGTGTGTGTGTGTGTGTGTGTGTGTGTGTGTGTGTGTGTGTGTGTGTGTGTGTGTGTGTGTGTGTGTTCCCATTATATCTCATGAACGGCTTGAGCTATCAACATGAAACCTTCAGGGCATCAAGATATGGCCAAAATCTTGGACTTGGTCAACTGCATATTCTGGCGGGCGATTAGCATTCGGCTCCCGAATGCTTTTCTTTCATTTACAGACTGCATTACCAGCCATCTCAATACTAGCCTACCGTCTGCTGATCCAATTCAATTTCCCTCCGGTAGTTTCAGTTTGCATGGTTTTGTTTCCTGGTGGTAGGGTCCGGTGAGTGGAAGCCTCACACTGTGCTATCGTTGTAGTACTGTGACCAACGTGCAGGTTTTACTTCTGATAAACCTGTGCAGCGGTGGAGAGCTCTGACATGAATAAAATCTACCATTACCTGGAATATGATTATGTTTGTAAGTGGAATCTCGCACCTCCCGCTGTGTAAATAACGATTACGCAGCTTATAACAACATTCAGGATCTGTCTATTCACATCTCACAACTATGAACACCAATCTGAGGGGTGCACATCTGAGGGGTGCACATCTGAGGGATGGATATCTGAGGTGTGGACACATGAGGGGTGGACATCTGAGGGGTGGATATCTGAGGGGTGGACATCTGAGGGGTGGATATATGAGGGGTGGACATCTGAGGGGTGGATATATGAGGGGTGGACACATGAGGGGTGGATATATGAGGGGGCTGTGTTGCTGGCGGGATCACACAAGGTAAGAACGACCAAACGTACAGCACCAACAAGCCACATCAAAACATTGCGTTTTCTTCATAGAAAACGAGTGTATCTCGTTCATGGAGTAACTTAACTATTATTCATTTAATCTCAAACGTGTGTGTGTGTTCTTACCTAATTGTATCTTTACAGGAATGAGTCAAGCTCGTATTGTCCCGTGTCTTAGACCATATTTATCGTACATATCCTTAAATTTGTGAATTGTTTTGGCACACACTATTTCATTCGGTAGTGCATTCCATTGATCAATTGCTCTGTTTGGGAAAATGAATTTCCTTACGTCTTTATCACCTCTCTTCTTATGCAGTTTTTTGCAGTGTCCTCTTGCTGATGCTTCTCCATATGTTAAGTAATCATTTATGTCTATTTTCTCCTTTCCTGATATGCACTTATATAGCATTATCATGTCACCTCTTTTCCTTCTCTCCTGTAGTGTTGGTAGATTCAGTTTATTTAGTCTTTCTTCGTAGCTTAGGTCCCTTAAGCTTGGTATCCATCTTGTAGCGGCCCTTTGAACTTTTTCAATCATGTCTATATGCTATTTGAGATGAGGACTCCAGACTATTGATGCATATTACAGGGTTGGTCTAATGAATGATGTTATTATCCTTCTTAGCATGTCTTCATTTATGTATGTGAATGCTGTTCTCATATTTGCAAGCAGTTTATACATGTTCCGTACCTTCTAGCTGATGTGGTCAGCCGGAGATAGTCTGTTATTGATAATCACACCCAGGTCTTTCTCTCTTTCTGATGTGTACAGGGTTTTATTTCCTAACTTATAATCCCAATCAGGTCTTTTTCCACTTTTACCAAACTTGATTACATGACACTTGTCCACACTGAATTCCATTTGCCATGTACTACTCCATTCATGAAGTTTATGTAATTCTTCTTGTACCTCCCTACAAGAGTCTGTGCTAGTAATTCTCCTTTGTATTTTTGCATCATCTGCAAACATATTCTGATAGCTCTCATTTCCAGTGTTACTGTTTATATCATTTATGTACACTAGAAACATGATTGGTGCCAGCACCGAACCCTGTGGTACTCCACTAGTCACTTCTTTCCATGATGAGTAGTTTCCTCTTAGTACTGTCCTCATTTCTCTTTTTATGAGAAAGTCTTGCATCCAACAAAACAGTTTGCCTCGAATTCCCCCTTGATGGTACAGCTTCCATAAAAGTCTTTCGTGTGGTACTGTGTCAAAAGCTTTCTTGAAATCTAAATAGATACTGTCCACCCATCCTTCCCTTTCTTGTATTGTGTTTGTTACTCTGTCATAGTAGCTCAACAGATTAGTAACACATGATTTTCCTTTTCTGAAACCAAACTGTCTTTCTGTTATCATACTGTGTTCTTCTTGATGATTTACCCAAGCTTTTCTTATAAGTTTTTCTAATACCTTGCTTACAACACTGGTCAGTGATACTGGTCGGTAGTTGAGAGGATTTTGTCTATTTCCTTTCTTGAATAAGGGGACTATATTTGCTTTTTTCCAAATACCAGGTAGTTTCCCTTGACTCAAGGATTTCTTGAAAATTAAAAATAATGGTTTACTTAACTCCTTTGCACATTCTCGTAACACCCAACATGAAATTTCATCAGGACCACTTGCTTTTCCTCTGTCTAATCTACTTAAATCCTCTTGTATTATTTTTTCTGCTATTTGTATATCTGGTAGTATGTGTGGACATGCGTGTTCCACATATTCCCTCTCAAAATTTTTTTCTTCTGTAAAAACTAATTGGAAATTCTTATTTAGTGCTTCACAAATATCTTTCTCTTGTGTATAAGTGATTCCCTCGTCCGTGATGGATTGTATTATATCTTTTACTTTGGTTTTGCTTCTGATATAGCTGTAAAACGGCTTTGGTTGATCACTACTTTTATTTATTATATCCTCCTCAAACTGTTTTTGGGCTTCCCTCCTCATTCTTGTATATCGTTTCTTGCCTGTTTGTAATTATTATATGCCCTTTCACTATTGTGTCTTCTGTATCTATTCCACAACAAATCTCTTCTTTCTTTAGATTTTTTACATTCTGTATTGAACCATTTCTGTATTTTCTTATCTGCTTCTCTGTGCTGTGGGATGTACTTCTGGACTTCTATTTCATAAAATTCACAAAAATTTTTATATACAGCATTTAAATCTTGTCCTCTAAGCTCATTTTCCCAATCAACTTCTAAGAAATACTTCTTTAGGTCTTGATAATTTCCCTTTTTATAGTTTAGTCTCTTTTTGTAACTGTCATTGCTGTTTACTATGTCATATGCTATCCTGAAGTTATAATTTAGTACTGCATGATCGTTTTTGCCAAGTGGAGGGTGATATATTAAACTGTCAATGTCATTTTCTTGCCTAGTAAATATTAGATCTAGCACTGAAGGTACATCAAGTCCTCTTTTTCTAGTGGTTTCCCTCACATGTTGCGTTAAGAAAAACTCTTGTACGAGATCCAGGAGCTTTTGGTCCCAACAGCTTTCTTGGTTATTTATATCTAGAGTATTCCAATTTATATTTGTATTGAAATCCCCAGTTAGTATAATTCTTTCCGATTTCTCTTCCATTTTATGTAGCAAGGATCTTATACTCTGAATTGTACTCTCTGCCAGGTCCTCATATTCGTCTCTTTCCCATGTGTTTGATCTGGGTGGCATATACAAATTGGCTACAATTACTTTACCTTCAGATGTGTCGATCTCTACTGCAATCAGTTCTACTTGTGATGGTATATCTAGGTTTATTTCCTTGACTTTTAGATTTTTCTTAGTTAATATTATAATTCCTCCTCCTTTTTTTAAATTTCTGTCTCTTCTCCATATATTGTATCCTTCTAAGTTTAGTATGTCACTGGATATCCTTGGTGTTAATTTTGTCTCAGTTAGGCATATTATTTGTGGTTCATTTTCTCTGACATAATCATTCATCTCTAGTAATTTAGATACCATTCCATCCACATTTGAGTACATCAACTTTATCATCTTGTTTATATACTTGTCATGACATGGTTCTACTAACTTCCTCCTTTTTCTTCCATCCTGTTTGTGTACCACTTTCGTACCTGCAATCCTATTACTTTGTAAAAAAAATTTCTTCTTGTCCTCTTCTGATCTTCCCTCATTTTTTGTTTTTGCTTCCTCCCTTTTCTCTTTCAGTAATTCCAGTTCCTCTTGTGTTAGACATCTTTTTATCCATACATTTTTGAACTCCTCTTTTTCCATAAGATTCTTTGCATTTTTTAGTATCTCTTCCACAGTGTTTACACTCTGGAAAGTCACCTTTAGAGGTCTTGTCTTGCTTTTCTCGTATTTCCCTAACCTTTTGTGTTCCTCTATGTCTTTACTATAGATTTCCTCTGATACTTCTTTCAGTAAGCTCATTACATTTGCCATCTCCTTTTTGTCTCTAGTGATTTTGTTTTTAATTTCTTCCTCTTCTATACCAGTGATTACTATTGATTTATTTATTTCTACTGAATCTCTGACTAACTTTGGATTGTTTTGGATTATTCTTTTCACTTCCTTTTTAATGTTTTTTTCCTCCACCCTTGTTTCTAAGTCTTTCTTTACTTTCACCATTTCAGCATACGTGATTTCTACATCATTTTTGTAGCTTTGCACGGCTTCATTCACCTGTGTTATCTTCTCCTCAATATCACTGCTCTGGTCCATAAGACTGCTTGCTTGTCTAATTGTCTCTGTGTCATTTTTTAACTCTTCCATAACACTCTCGTGATTAACTACTGTACTTCCCATTTCACTCACTTTCTTCCTAAGGGTATTCGATTCCACTGTTAGTTCACTGATGGTTGTGTCTTTCTTATTGGCCTTCCTTCCCAGTTTTTCTATCTCTTCCTTTTGCAAGTGCATTTGCTTCTTTATTTCATCAATTTCATATTTGAAAGCCATTTCTAGTTTGTGTACACGTTCAACCAGTCTATTGTGAGTCTCCACTTCAACCAGTTCTTGGTAGAAATCATCATTTTGCTTTTTACTTTTATCCCTTTTCTTTTCCAAATTTGTTTTACTGAAGTATGTATCCATTTTGTAATACTAAATGAACAGAGTGTGTACTTACAAAGCATGCACGCTTTCCCCGTCTTGCTGTAGTATAAACAAACCCAGCTGACTCAAAGCATCGTGGTTCTTTGTTGTTGAACCAGTCTTATTTAAACTTATTATTTCTTTTCCTTTTAATAATGAAAAATCATTTAGTCTAACCTGGTACAGAGCTTGACTCATTCAAAGATACTTATTTAGGTAATGCCTCTGGCCGTGTTGAGCTGGTATGGAGCGCCGGTACAGACGTCTACCTCCGACGATGCCGTGTGTGTGTGTGTGTGTGTGTTGTCCACAAGTACACATCAGGTGCATGTGCATGTATTGTCCTTGTGCTGGGATTTTGAATCAAGAGGTAATTTTATTAATGCATATCGTTTTTGTTTATCTATCTACCTGTGTATGTGACTACGTATATGTATCTATTTAGGGTACATATGTATATATACATATGTCTCCCTGTCTATGTATATATGAATATATCATATATACTGCATGTGCATGTAGCGTATGTATACAGTATGTATGCACGCCTGTACACATACCCATATCTTTATACATAAGAACCTATCCTGCATATACAGCATGTCTATGGCTAGATGTGCGTTATTATATACATATATACATAGATATATAAGTATATATGTATGTCTGCATATATGCCTCTCTCTGCATACGTATGTACACACGTGTGTATCTATGTACCACTTCACCCATGTCAAAACATGTAATGATAATTACTGCAAAAACTTCGTACCATGTATGCATCATTCTATGTCTTTGTTCATTACTGTGCCTGTAATGATAATTACTTCCATACCTTCTATCCCGTAAGGTACCTTACCCCCCCCCCTCTCATGCACCCCTCCCTGCTTGGCCTTCAGGGTCAGTGTTCACCAGAGTGTTGGGGCTTGTACTGAATGGTATTAAAAGAACCTGAATAAATAAAAATGCCACACTAACAAAAACAGCTTAAACCCTTTACATCTAACAGATTGTGTTTAAGTGGCTGATGCTACAAATGCACGCATACTGTACACACGCCCTCCCTCCCTACCTTTCTCTCTCTCTCTCTCTCTCTCTCTCTCTAACTTGTTAAGAACTTGCACCAAGGCTAAATTAGGAAGCACGAGTTGGGACTTGGGCAAATTCCCTCAATAATACAAATGAGAGAGAGAGAGAGAGAGAGAGAGAGAGAGAGAGAGAGAGAGAGAGAGAGAGAGAGAGAGACAGACAGACAGACAGACAGAGAGAGAGAGAGACAGAGAGAGAGAGAGAGAGAGAGAGAGAGAGAGAGAGGAACAAACTTATCCGTAGCTCTCTCACTTCATTTTTCTATTTGTTTCATTTCATTCCTCTGTCCCGTTCTCGGTCTTCCTCTCCCCGTCTCTCACGTACTCCTCCACTTTATCCTTCCATCCCTTTCTTCTGAAGTCTCTCTGCCTGCACACCAACTCTTTACGGCGGACACGCAGCACCCATCTACCCACAAACTTTTCCCGCTTCTCCGTCTAAATCCGTGTGGGTGTTCCGGTGCTCCCAGTCCTTCATTACACGACTCTGGAAGTCATTAGTCGTCTGTCTTTCCTTCTGCCTATGATCTCCTAGCCTTTCAAACGCAATGTGTGCCGCACTTCGAGAGGAATGAAGTTTGATTATTGACTTTCTTGTGTTTGACTTTGGCGGAGATAATTTGTGTAGACTCCGCGCACTGGGTTCCTTCCTTAGCACACACAATATTCGCCATGTTTATTATCTCTTCTGCGTCATAGCTTCTTTATCTCATTCCTGATATCTCCAGACGATTATCTTTAGCTCAGAAGAGACCTTTTGAACTAGAAATGGTTAGACGCAGCCTTCATAAACCCCTCACTACTAGGGGGCACTCGTAAACTGAACAAAATCGTCTGTCAGCACTACGAATGAAACTGAAATTGTCACTGGGCTGGAGGTGTTAAGTTTACAGTGAATCATTATCACCATCATGATTTGTTACCCTACCATCATCATCATCACCATCGATATTACCACCATCATCATCATTATCATCATCACCATCGATATTACCACCATCATCATCATCATCACGTTCAATAATACAATCATCATCATCATCACCATCAATAATACCATCATCATCATCATTATCATCACCATCAATAATACCACCATCATCATCACCAGCAATATTACCATCATCATCATCATCATCACCATCAATATTACCATAATCATCATCATCATCGTCCTACCTCTATTCTCACCAGCAATTAGCCGTGGCATTAATCACACTGGTATGTTTGTCCTGATGTAATACAGGTAGGTAAATGAGAGGAGCTTCACCAACTCCACTAAATTATGTCATGCAAGAAAATGACTCAATTACCTGAAGCACCCTCCATTACCACCCACTGCCATAATCTCTCTCTCTCTCTCTCTCTCTCTCTCTCTCTCTCTCTCTCTCTCTCTCTCTCAGTGCTCTTCTAACCACTACACTCTGCCAAAATCTTTCCACCACCACCTTCACTACCACACAACCTACCCTTGCGACCAGCGCCAGACCTACCAATACGTATTTACTTCCCTACACTGACGTCAACCAGGTACCACCCCATCTGGCAGTACAACCACCAGCCCAGTGACTGTCTTCTCATACTCAGGGTGTTTACCCAGAGGTGCAAGAAACCTCAGCTGGGGTGCATACATGGTCCAGAATATCTATCTATATATCTCTTGCCAGACGCCTTCATCCCGTAAGGGGAGGTCCCAAACAAATCGCCTCCATGTCGCCATGTCCCTCACCATCTCATTGCCCTGCTCCTAGCTCACCCCCCCCCCCTACCATAATACCACTCCACTCCATCCTTCCATCTCATCCTTCGCCTCCCCCTCCCTCTCCCCCCCCTCCATCTCACTCACATCACTCTCCTCGTTAGTCTCTCACTCCCCATCCTCTCCACATGGCCAAACCAGCTCAATGTGTTTCTCCTAACGCTTGCTATCACATCCACATCCACACCACAACGCTCCTTCACTTCAGACGATGGTCCAGACGATGCAACTTCTTTAAATTGTGAACCTTTTTTTTTTACTACATACTGTACATGTCATTATACTAACAATACTTTCCCTGCATCTAGAAATGTACGATAAAATATGAAATTAATATGTTTTGGATGTTAATTCATTTATTTTCCTATCAAAACTTTTATAAGATGTGGGTAGGTAGGCTGGAATATATTTGGTTTAGGGTGTACAGATTAAAGGTTAGACAGCCCTGTTATTACTGAAGACACACTACCACCACTACCATTACCACTTCACTACCACTTCAACCATCCGTCCACCATATCTATCCACACCTACCATCATCACCGCAATTGTCAGCTACCACTCCTACCACTACCTCCACAACCACCATTTTCACCTACCACAATGATCCACCATCACGCCTAACATTAATCACCAACTTCATCATCATCACATTCACTTACCACCTACAACCACAGCCACCACAGTTACCACTACTCACAACCACATCTTCTCTACTTCTCAGCGCCATAACTACCACCACCACAACCCCCCGACACTCACCTACCACTGATTGCTACCACCTACACCACTTCCCACTACCGACTGTCTTCCTCACCTGCACTTCCCGTTGCCTACGACCTCCATTATTTTAAACGAACTGGGTCCACGCATCTCGACATGAAAGGATCTTAAATTTGGCTCACTTTGTTCTGATTATTTTTATGAGACTTTCTTTTTCTGGTTTTGAATCAATTTTTTTAAACACACACACACACACACACACACACACACACACACACACACACACACACACACACACACACACACACACACACACACACCTCTCCAATCACCCGACACAGATGGCTCCACACCAGGTAATAATCTCTGCCTTTCTCCTCGCACCGTCCTCAGAATCCATCAGTGCCCGATTCCAATCCGTCCTTTGCCGCCCCAGGCCTTTATCAGTCGTCCATCGCCCTAAGCAAGTCGTTTGATGCGTCCCTGATCGTCTATATCTCCTTTTTCTGTCGTGAAAATTCAGACCAGGCCAAAAATCCACATCTAGTTGTCCACCCATATCTCAGAGGCTTAGATCTTTGTCCAAACACCCACTGCCGTCCCGTTACATCTCTACCCGTAACATCTATAAATTAAATAGTCCAACGCATGCACATTAATCTGTCTATCTACCTATGGAAAGACACCTGAAACCTGCAAGGGGTGGCCACAAACAAGTAGCCTCCATGTCGCCCTGTCCCTTGCTATTTCGCTGCCCTCCCCTCAAATTACACCCTCCTCTCTCATATAGGCCTACCTCTCCACTCCATCCCTCCACCTCATCCTCAGTTTCCCCCTTCCCTCTCCCCCTCCTCCACCTCACTCACATACACACTCCTGGTTAGTCTCTCACTCTCCATTCTTTCCACATGCCCAAACCACCTCAGTGTATTTCTCCTGACGTTTTCTATCACGACCACATACACACCACAACGCTCCTTCATTTCTTCATTTGTCAGTCTGTCTCTCCATGTAACTCTCTCAAATAACCCATTTCCACTGCTCTCACTCTTGACTTGTGTCCTTCCAACATGATCCAAGCTTCTCTTCCATAAGTTAAAGCTGCTGTCACAATACTATCATGCAGTGACTTTTTAGCTTCTGTGCTCACTTCCCTATTTCTTATCATTGCTTACAAAGAATCAGGAACCCTTCTTCCCTGCCGTTCCCTTTCAAGCACTTCATCCTCCAAACTTCCATCCTTACTCATCACACTACCCAAACACTTAAATGCACTCACATTTTCCATTTCCTCATTATCCGGCCTCAGGGTGCATTCAGTGACTTCATTTCTCTCGAAGACCAGCTTTACTCTTCTCTACATTCACCTTTATTTTCCGTTTCTTTCTTACTCTCCCAAACCCATTCACCAAGCCTTGCAGTTTCTCTTCGTCTTCACTTAACAATACTGTATCATCTGCAGATAACAAAACAGGAAGTTTCCAAACACTGCTCTCTCTCATTAGGTCAGCTCCAACATCCACTGCCCTAGCTTGTATCTCTTTTATAACGTCATCCATATATAGATTGAACAGCCATGGAGACATGACACATCCCTGGTTTAATCCAACATTCAGACAGAAAAATTCACTCAGTTCACTATCCACACCCACTGCAGCCTTAGCCTCCTCATACAAGCTCTTCACGGCATTCAACAGCTTCCCATTTACTCCATATATTCTCAGTATTTTCCACATTCCTTGTCTATCCACTCCGTCATATGCTTGTCCAAATCCATGAGGGCAGCATACAGCTTCTCTAGATGCTATCTCTAGAAATCTATCTCTGCTTTTAATTTTGTAATTTTTTTAAACAAGACAAAAGTCATCCCTTCAAAAAAAAAAAAAGTCAAACAAAAAACAACCAAAATAAAAATCATTGTAGTTCATGATGGCTATTAATATCGTAATGGAGATACTGCAGGTGTCTGGCAGGTAGTGACAGACAAGATGACTGTCCCTGGGTTGACAATAGTGTACAAAAAGGACTGATGACACTGACCGCCTCCACCTACGAAGCTGGACGGAGGTTATGTAACCACTCGTGTGTGTTTGTTTGTGTACAAGATACCTCGAAAAGTTATCAGATTTCAAATTAAATCTGGTGGATACTCGAGCAGTAGATAAAGGAAGAGTTGAATAGATTTTGAGGCGCATCTGGATGTGGATGCTGGAGTACAATGTAAGTTTTATTGGCGATGGCGGAGGTACGCGTTCTCCGTGACTGTGTAACAAGTATGCGCTCTGAGTGCTTTTTATCTAACACATGTATGAAGCGGTCTGAGATAAACGGGGTTAGAGTGTATCCAGACGGTGCTGCGTGGCCACCATAATGTGGGAAGGAGATGCTGGCTTAAAAGAACACTGTCCAAATTAATAGTGACAGTAGAGGGAAAGGCAACGCTGCAGCAATGAGGCTGTAGGCTAATGAAACGTAAAGTCTTTGACTCTTCTTGTCAGAAGTATTGTATGTGATGAGCTCCCTCACATGAATTATGTACTCTAGACGGAACCAAATAAGACCCCTTCACAAAGTCGGTAAATGAGGACAGCTAACCCTTGGGGTACAAGCCACTTAATGTCTCGTACAACTAAATAATTGAATTCTCACATCCTGAAAGTATTACTGGTATTCACAGATTATTTTTAACCTTCAAACATGAAGCCACACTCAAGCTAATCAGATCGTCCGTAGGTAGCAAGATCAAAACAGTTAGGATCTCGCACGTCTTGAAAGGATCAAAAGGAAGTACCGGTAGGTTAATCAGCTTAGCACACCTAACGTTTAACCCCTTAACCGCGGGGCGTCACTTTCGTGATGCTCGGCTACAATGGATCATACCGCGGGGCGTCACTTTTGTGATTCTGTGTTATTTTGAATTATCCCGGGCTCTCAAGTGGTGGCTTGTATCATATATCAGTACTGCCAATGTCCAACACTAGTCAGCACTCCAAATCTCATCTGTACTCCCATCCATTGTTGACATTTTAGCTATTTTACCCCCTTCCTGACTCCCCTCCCTACCTGCCCTCCATTACCCTCTCCTCTCACCTCCCACGCCGCGCTGCGCTACGGAAATTTCCCCCTTCTCTTTCCACAGATTTCATCCATTGAAATAAGCCCTATGCCCTATATTTTTACCCAATAATATATACCAAAAAAAAAAAAGGTAAGTGATAGTGTTATACTCCAGAAATTGCCTAATTATCACCTGACAAAACCTGACGTGCATTCATTCGCTACATTACCACGGTAATTTCCCCTTTGATTTATGCCTTGTAATCGATGTCTGTAATAAAAATATATATCAGAAAGGAAGGGAGAATCCTAATTGACATTTACATTCACCTGGAACTACCTATTTCTTTATTTATTGCCGAGATTTTCTACCTATAAAAAATTAGCATGTAAGTTAGCAGCAGTAAGCCTAAAGTGTCATTGTCAACCCTTCCCTTCTCAGATAATTTACCCCCTTCGTGACTCCCCTCCCTACCTGCCCTCCATTACCCTCTCCTCTCACCTCCCACGCTGCGCTGCGCTACGGAAATTTCCCCCTTCTTTTTCCACAGATTTCATCCATTGAAATAAGCCCTATGCCCTATATTTTTACCCAATAATATATACCAAAAAAAAAACAGGTAAGTGATAGTGTTATACTCCAGAAATTGCCTAATTATCACCTGACAAAACCTGACGTGCATTCATTCGCTACATTACCACGGTAATTTCCCCTTTGATTTATGCCTTGTAATCGATGTCTGTAATAAAAATATATATCAGAAAGGAAGGGAGAATCCTAATTGACATTTACATTCACCTGGAACTACCTATTTCTTTATTTATTGCCAAGATTTTCTACCTATAAAAAATTAGCCTGTAAGTTAGCAGCAGTCGGCCTAAAGTGTCATTGTCAACACTTCCCTTCTCAGATAAGCCGCGGCATTTAGTTCCTTGTCCTCCACTGCAGAGACAACATGTCGCACTCGCGCCCCGCCATTCCTGCCGCTTCTGCGCCCATTGCAAAGGGCCCCGTGACCTCTACCCCCAAGAAAAGTGTTGAGGCAAGCAGGAAAGGCCTCAGTGACTCTGCAGTGGCACGAGAACTTGCTGAATTGTCGATGATAATAATGGACAGCGATTTTGACGATTCCGGTGAATCGTGTGATGAGCCGGGTGAAGTTATCGCGCCAGAAACAGCGACAACAAGTGCTCCTACCAGTGAATCTGTGTCTAACTCCAAGGGAAAGGAGCCTTTAGTGCAGGAAGGAAAAGAATTTGGGAAGGGAGTGAAAAGGCGGCGTGTTAGCCCCAGAACAATGCCCCAACGTGACCCAGCCCGCCATGAGTCACGAGAGCATTCACCTCCCCATTCCCCAAGCCCCGCTTTACTCATCTCGTCATCATCGTCGGCTGAGTTATCTCCGGAGTCTTCGTCGTCGGAGTCACCACCAGCATCAACAGTGAAGGCCGGCCGTAGAGGTAGAGGTAGATCTAAGAGAGTGAGAAGTAGTGTAGCTAGTAGGGTAAGGGCTGCTAGTGCTGTACGACAACCTAGGGTCAGTGCGAGTGACCTTGACCGAGATAAGCCTCCCTCTCAGCCAACCTCCACCACCACCACCACCACCATCCCTCCACCGCCACGCCAGGGAATCCTGGACGCCTTCGCGTGGACGGAAGGGTCAGATTTTGTCCCCGAAAACCTGGTTTTCGATGAGAGCTCGTCAGGAGTTCAGCCTGCCTTCACTATGGACGAAAATGCTGAGTGTGTCGACTACCTTTTGGCCTTCCTAGATGACGAAGTCATGCAGCACGTATATGATGAGACCAACAGGTTCGAATCACAACGTGCTGCTGGTGGTACAGGTGCAGCCAAGATGCAACAGTGGACCATGCTGGGAGTGCAGGAGCTGTATGTGTTCTTTGCCCTCATGCTTCTTATGCCACACTCCAAGCAGCATGAGTTGGAAGAATACTGGTCCATGGACCCCTTACTACCCTCACCGACCTTCAACAAGTACATGGCCAGAGATCGCTTCCGGAACATCATGGGAAACCTGCACTTTGCCGATAATGATGTACCTTCCCAAACCGACCCACTCTGGAAGATCCGGGAGATTCTGAACAGAATGAAGGATAAGTTCATGTCATTCTTCCACCCATTTCAGAAGGTTGTCATTGATGAGTCCTTGGTTCTGTTCAGAGGACATCTTCGGTTTGTCCAGTACATTCCAAGCAAACGCCATCGCTTTGGAATTAAGTTCTTTGTACTGTGCGACTGTAAGACCGGGTACATCCTTGACTTCGTCATATATTCAGCCAGCACTGTCGATCTCGATAAAACACACCCCCTTGGCTTCTCAGGCTGTGTAGTGAAAGTGCTCCTAGAAAGGTATTTTGGTGGGAATCATGTGCTGTATACAGACAACTACTATACAGCACCGAAACTTGCCAAATACCTTTCTGAGCACGGCATTGGCTCCTGCGGCACTGTGAAAAGTAATCGTGCCAACTTCCCCAAATTCCCAGAGGCGGGAAACTCGCAGCGAGGAGACGTGCACCTACGCAAGTCTGAGAAGATGCTGGCAATACGGTGGCATGACAAGAGAGTCGTGCACATGCTCACCACCGTACATAAGGGGAAGATGAGAGACAGTGGGAAGGTCGACCGTAGGACAGGCGAACCTGTGATGAAACCTGAGGCTGTGTTGGACTATAATATAAACATGCGGCTGGTGGACAAGTCCGACATGATGATTGGTGAGATCGACTGCCTCAGGAAGAATACTAGGTGGTACAGGAAAGTTTTTCTGCATCTCATAGATATGACGATGCTGAACGCCTTCATCCTGTACAAGATGAAGGTAAAGCCACCCAAGTCCTTCTCCCTGAGGTTGTTCGCCAGGACTTGTGTCCAGCAGCTGCTGGAAAAATATGGTAAGGTGCAAGCAGCAACTCCAAGGCGCCATCCAGTTACACTTCCCGACCGACTTGAGCAGAGGGCGTATATGGATCGGCACAGACTTGAGCTAATGCCTGCCACAGGGAAAAGGAAGGCTGCGATTCGCAGGTGTCAGGTATGTGCGCATACCACACGCTGCACACCTGAGCATAAACGCACCTCTTGGCAGTGCGCTGAATGCCAGGTTCCCCTCTGTGTAACCTGCTTCTTCGATTATCACAGCCAGAAGCAGTTCTAACAGTGCAAGTGTGGAAGCAGAATTATTTGGAAATAATGTGTAAATAATGTGTAAATAGCAGGTGAAAGCAATGGATGTTCAGTTCATATGACTGAACAGTGTATTATAGTTTCATCTTACTGAAAGTGACAGTGAATAACATATTGTAAGTAAAATAGAAGGGTAAATATTGAAAATAGAATAGAAAATGTAAATAGTAATGTAAGTAATTAGTAATATAAGAATATGAGTACAAATAATTTATGTTATAACAGTGAGAGTGAATCCGTGGCTCTCTACGTATTTTACTGACTGAAAAATAGAATGACTTCAGTGACAATAAAATAATACGACTGAAGGAAACTTATGGAGAAAGACTCCAGATATATATAAGTGTGATATAGTAATAGAAATATAAAGTGTGAGGGGTTTTATGAATAATAAATGACAAAGTGCCTAGAGCGAACTAGCGCAAGTGCGGCGATCAGACGCGCTCGAAATTTCCATTGCTTTCACACTGTTTTTTTTTTTAGTATGGATCCCAAACTACTTGAAAATGGTAGAATAGTGTTTATAGTGTTTGTATCTGGCTGTGGTAATCATATAACGGGTTGTCGGGAAGTGTAAAGTGGAGACTTAGTTACCCTACTTCAGAGGTCTCCACAAGTCCTACGGAAACAGACGAAGGCTCAACAATCATTCCAGGAGAAAGCTGAAGGTATGTGCTATAAGCATATATAATTTTATTATTCTAGGACTAATAACTGATTTTTAGCAAATATTTTTTGAGAGTCTGTCGGAGCCCAAATAACCCCGCGGGACACGCAAGTAATTGGTAAACAAGCCCGCGGTGTAGGGGTTAAGAAGCTGATATAGCAAGAGAAGTAGTTTGATCTTTTCAAGACAGATTATGGCAAACGGACACACCGATAGTACTGAATGTATGAAAGACCAAATTATGTCTTGTTGAAGGGAAGACTATGTGTGACTGACTACAACGGGCTGAATGATGGAAAAATTGAGTTTCTGAGGCACTAAAAGCAACGAGGTTTCTTTTGATCCGATTAGTACAGCCTTAGGTGCGTAAAACCGTGTGCACAGCCATCGAGTTTCGTCTGTAACCACGATCACTCAGAACTGCCTGCAAAACATTATTTAACTCCTTCGATATGACGACATCTCATACTTTTCACACTTGCTACCACAAGCGATATTATTATTCTGCTCAGGAGATAATTTTGGGACTCAAGGCATCACATACAGCTTTGTTAATCCTTCCTTACGAGAAGTGTTCCTCAAGCCGGATATCACTGGACGGCGGTGCATGACTAAAATAAAACGTTTCCAGTCACATTTTGTTTGGCTTAGTCTTGCTACAGCTAAGCGAATTTATTAATATTAGCGAAGGTCTTTACGAATGAAGAGATCAGTGAAAGTAAACATACTTACTTCTAAGACTGTCCAAAACTGTACTGAAATGGGAAGACTTAAAAAAAAAAAATCAACAGACTGAGGAAATTAAAAAGAAAACACCATCATACTGAAAGGGTTAAATCCACTTCTACGTGTCTGAACATGCTGGAGTGAGTCGTACCACCCTGGCCGAGTCCATCCACACCCATGCGATTACTATCTATCTATCTATCTATATACCTAGGCTGCTTCCCCCAAGGAAAGGGAGGTAGTCGAGACAGGACGACACACTCCCCATTTACTCATCCATTCAAACACATTCATTCGCATCTTAGCCCCAAAGGGGAGAACGGACAGATCCTCACCGCCCCACACCGCACAAGGGTCAACTGCGCAATGCAATCAGTGACATCTGCAGCAGGGCCCGACAGCAGAGCTGGTTTACCCCTGCCACATCATAACAGACCCATCCCCTTACCCGCACCTGACCTGACTAGCTGATCAGACTAAATGCGGGAGAATATCCCCTCAGGGCTGCGTCATCATTTATTCATTCACAATTTCTCTCCATTTATTTCTCTCATGCACAGCCACTCTTCCTTGCTCAACAGACATCCCTCTTGCATCCAGCGCTCTCTTCACACTGTCCATCCATCCTATTCGTGGTCTTCCTCTCAGCCTTACACCTCTCACATCAGATCTAGTTATCTTTTTCACCAATCGCTCATTATCCATTCTCTCCACATGCCCAAACCATCGCAACACCCTCTGTTCAACTCTACCCGCCATCTCCCTAACAACTCCAGTTCTCCTTCGCACTTCATCATTTCACACTAGATTACTGGCGCCATAAAACTGGTGGCAGTAATTTTCCCGTGGGTTGCAACCTGGTGTCCCTGCTGGGGTGGGCTGGGTCATTACCGGCCGGCTGCGTGTGCATTGATGGACGCCTCTTCATTACTAGGCCATCTCATGCCAACCTGTCTGTTACCCGTTCAGCCTCATTTATATCCATTCACTGCCATCTGGAATGGCCAGTCTTGAACCCTCTCACCATTGGGGCATCACTTTCTTCACACTTTCACAGTCCGACCCTCCTGCAGCCAGTGGAATCCTCCTGCTTTCCCCCCTCCCCGCTCTCGCTCCCTCCTTCCCTGCTGCATGCTCGAGCTTTTTCTTTTCCCATAAATTTTTTACCCCGAAATACTTGGATCAGCAGATTTGTTTTTATACCGTTGGAAAGCTGAAGCTTTATAGAATATGAAGAAAGAAAAAAGAAAGTGATATTCCACAAAGTAAAACAGTTATGACGAGTATAAGTTGAAAAGCGCATAAGAAAGTTCATACCAAATCCGTGCGCTTGTTTTTTCTTTTCAGAGCATTCTCTCACCCCCAAATATTTGGATTAATGGATTTGTTTTTAAATCATTAGAAACCTTAGATTGTAGAAGAAGATGAAAGAAAAAAAGAAAGTGATACTGCATAAAGCAAAGTTGAAGGAGCACATAAGAATGTTTATACCACTTTTTCCTTTCTAAGCATTTTTTGGTCACGTTTTCGAATTTCCATGAATGAAAATAGTATCACCGAACTGGAAATTCAATCAGGCTAATATCAGGCCAAATTTTACGACACTAGACGCAATTTCTGATTTATGGTGAATGTTTCTTTCTTTGGCCACAGATCCACATCCAAAGAGCAGGTTGGACACCTTCAGGTTGGACGCAGATCCGCGTCAAAGGACCGCTACAGTGTTAACGTAAAGAAGAAAGAAGCAAATGCAGTAAGCCCACAAAAAAGCAGCATTTACAATGCAAAACTGAACAAAAGAGACCGAACTTTTAAAATTCGTCTTATATACTTGATTCCTGAAACCACCAGACGATGTTACTAGGCTCAGTAGACATCTCTGGTAATGAAGGTCTTCATTAACACCTTCATCACCAGGTTGTCTTGTATTTACCGTACATTCCTGCCACCTACTCACAGTTTTCTTCAGCTCAGGAGAGATCTATGATTCTGGCAAAAACACAATACAAACAGCCCCTTCAGTACCAGGGCTTTTTTATTTTATTCTTGCTACCCTCAGACGATTTTATTAATCTTAGAAGTGACCCCTGGCAGTGAAAGTATTGGGCACAGTCTTCACTGACCTATTCATCACCAGTGTAATGAGCTATGTCAAAGCCCATGTGGTGTGGATGGCGAGTGGGATATTCTTCCTGGCGCTGTGGTACTTCATGGGCTGACACCCCACGGGGCCCGGGTTCGCTTCTCGCCTCTGACTCTGATTAATTAGTCAAGTTTTGTTTCGGCTGTAACGCCAGTGCGTCTTAACATTTGTCTTCTTGGTACTGGCACAAAACTTTCCTCAGCTTATGAGGAACCTTTGACAGTGATGGCAGGACAAACCCTCCACTAACCCCTTCCATGCCTGGACGTGCTTCCTACTGCTAAGTTATTTGTTACCCACGCTCACTCAGCCTTCCAGACCCTTCAGCAGCCACGCCAGCACCGTCCTGTAGTGTCAGTAAAAATAAAATGCAGCTGCCATTTGCACCTGTCAGACTCTGTTCGACTCCGTCATGACCTGTCCAACCAATCTCAAAACATCCCAAACCGACCAAACCCGTCCCTACCAATCTAGATCCATATAAAGATTAGTCTGCCCACATTTGCACCTGTCAGAATCCGTCACACTCCGGCCATACCTGCACGGATTCATCCACAATTACCCGGGACAGCCCATAACTGTGCTATCCGTTTGATTCCTTCAGTACAGGGACGCCAATTTAGTTTGTTCTTACTGCTGCCAGATGGTTAAATATATCAACTCACCCAAGTAATGACGTGGATACAGAGGGCAATGTGTAACCCCTCCAGTTCGAAGTGTCTCCTGTGGCTAACACACTCGTGTACAGACAGCAATAATAAACTACCAAAGACGTCACCGTTGTGAAATACGTAGCTAACCCCTTCACAAAGATAGTATCTCCCTCAGCGGAATAAAACTGTTAACATATAAGAGGATTTACTCGACGGATTTTACTACTAACACTCCCCCCCCCCCTGCGAGATCCCCCTCAGCTGAATATAACCGTCTGGCGGCAGCAAGAGTGAAACATACTCGTACGGGACATCATTGTTGGGGATCCTAGATATGAAGGGCTATGCCCCCATGCAGGGATTTGGGCACACGGGGGGAGGGGGGGAAATAAACAACCAAAACCAAAATAGCCCAAGTTGTCTTTCTGATGTGCTGTTGATTAAATCCATCCATCCATCCATCACCCAATCCTACACTGCCCCATCAGGAGCGTAAGAGCCCGGGGTTAGGCAGTTGGTCCCGTCATTTAATATGAGTGACCAGCCTCACACATCCCTGAGTGGCAATACATGAACAATCAACCCCAACCACCCCTTGGATATCAACCGTCACCGGCTCAATCCGATTGCAGCGCAATAATTACCCACTAAACTACCAGGCGCCAAAATTTGGTTATATGGTTACCCCACAGCGTAGTAAATGGTTTCCTGGTGTACAGGAAACCATTTGGCTTGTCATTCAGCGTAGAGTCACCCACAGGCAGAAGGAAGAGGAAAGAATGAAGGAAAGAAAGTCAGAAGAGGGAGTGTAAAGTCACCCGTAGGCAGAAGAACGAGGAAAGAATGAAGTAAAGGAAGACAGAGATATTTGATATATTTTATGGTTAAATGCTTTTTGGCTTTTCAACTATTTTTTCAGAGTAAGGTCAGAATTTTGGTCCTCAGGTAGTTATCATACTACATAAAAGTACAAAATCTCTACATCTCAAAACTTATCTGAAAAATACCACTAGATTTCTTGTCGTTACACGTTAAACAGCATCGCTATCTACAATTAATTAAAATAACTCCCAAAGAGGGGGAAGCTTCCCACCCCTGTGCATAAAAAGGTGGGGGGGGGGGGTAACTGAATAGTATCTGGCAAACGTAAGGAATGACCAGGAAGTTTGGCAATGTCTATACTAGAACAATTAATACTGTTTCCATCCACACTTACAACGAGGCCACCCCTACCCTCATAATTAAAAAAAAAAAAAAAAAATCGCGTGGCTGTCTGAAGAATGAAATACGGGCTAAATGGCCTAACCCCTACACTCGCATCACATTCGTTGTGTTCCAGCCTTCCTTCCAAGACACGATTTTATTCAGCTTTGAACAGACATTTCGAACTGGAGGAGTCACACAGCCATCATAAACGCTTCACCATTAGCGTTTTCCTTTGAGTTCAGTAACATCCTCTCGTGGAAGCAAGAATAAAATAAATACTGCCAACATTCACAAGGGAATGCAGGATGGCCTCCACACAACTACAGTACACTGACAAACTTCTGTGCAATTTACCATGATAACATAAATGAATACGGATCCCCCAAATTGCGGCTGTATGGTCTGCCTTGCATCTGACGCAATAAAACACTTTAAATGACGTAAGAAAATGAAAAAGGTGTCGGGGGATTTCACTTGGGAAAAACTGTATCAAGTCTGAAGTGAACTGAAGAAATGAATGAATAGCATCAAACTGAAAAAGTGTGTGGAAGAAACAGGGTGGACGGAACGTGAGCATATAAAGTTGGCTTCCACCATGTTGTGGAAACCTAAAAATATGTAGTCAAACTGAAGAGGCTTTAATTCTTGCAGCCTCCACACGATTTCATTCAGGTTAGGGCAGGCTGACCGCCTTGTACTGAAGGGGTTGTTAACACTTTATCTGACCTGTTCAAGATATCTATCCTAAGATGAGCAAAACCGTCATCAGGCAGTAAGACTACATCACTAAAACAAATCGTTGGGTGAAAGGTATTAAGGAGAGGTGTGGCTGTGTTGGTGGTGCTGACCAGACAACCCAATATATCACTAATTCCCATCCTGCTGTGCTGGAGGCCAGGTATTACTGGCATATAAAGAGTTGCATCTATGACGTGTCTGTTGTAACCTGACACTGATCCCTAACACCTCGACTTAGTTGGTGCCCAAGTGTTGTCAGATCGGAAAACTAATTTAATTTGTAATCGAGGAGTTTCATGTCATGCAACCAAGATATTGTATTCAAGCTAAGTGGTCCAGTTCCACCACGTGAAAACAAACCTAGTAAGTTTCAGTACTCTTGCAAAACCATCTATCATGCCATAAAAACGCCCTTCCCCTTGTCAAAACATTGTACTGCTTGAGTTGCACAATCTCAAGGAATGCTGGTGGCAGGCTGTAGCCAAGAAGACGGAATGACCAGCACGTCACTGCATCTGGTGGCGCGCAATGAAACCAAATAACTATGCACCGCGTACAAGGTGGCATAACACTGAGACATAACACCTTGGTACATACGGCAACAGGTATTCACACCTTCAAGCACCTCACCTATATTATATTGTTTAGTGTTGATATTTCCAGACGATTTCAATCGTCTTAGGGAGGTATCTCAAATCCCTCCTATCTCACGTGTAGTCCACACACGTGAATTACCTGGTCACGCTCACACTCCTCCACATCTGGCCATACTCCCTCACTCTAACGCCATCACCCGTAACTGTGATTAGGGTAATTTGGAATGGCCTACACTTGCAAGATATGGACTAAAGTGATTTGGAATGGCCTACACTTGCAAGATATGGACTAAAAGTGGAGGAAGTGTGGACAGGTGTAGAAGGGTGTCAGTCGTGACAGAGTCTGAAACTGAAGTGGAATGCAGTGTAACTTCAGGCCTGTGTAATTCCTGCCATCACATTCCTCTGTCCACATCTCTAGCAAAGAAAAAAAAAATCGAGATTCACAGTGTTTCACATTTTGAAATAAAAGGCAAAATCCTTCAAACAGTGTATAGCCTGCGATCATGTCTTAACAGGTACGAACGTACAATTTGCCAGACCCTGCAAAAGGAAGGACTTAATTACATAGAAACATTTCATATAACTGTATGTCATTAACTACATACGACTGAGGGAAGGGGGAGGGAGGGGAAGGATCAGTCAACATGGTCACAAAAAGCGCACTGAGCGGGACTGATGTGCAGTGTTGCCAACCCCATCATACTGATTAATCCTACCCTACCCAATTAAAGAAATTACATCTCCCTTGATTACCCTAAGGCTCTGGAAAATTTTCAATTGATTATTATTAATTTTTGCACCTGCCTACAAGTTTATATAAAGGAATACATAGCTTGCCAGAGCATTCTGTTTGTCATACAGCTTTTCAAATGCAAAACACTCCCCTTGCCTTCAGCACAACTCATCAGAACCCTGTGGATGGTGTGGTTAGATATTATCAGCGACGAGTCTTCCTTGCGATGAAAACTTTGGCATCCCGGCGATGGCTGAAGGTTTATCATTTAGCATGAAATGTTATCAGAAGAGTAGGCTTGCCAGCTACCTAGGCTCGGGTACCCTACATCTGGAAAAGGGTATTATGAGACTGAGTCTGACTGCTACCTTCAGACTATATCAAACCCAGTGGTGTAGCCAGAAGGGATCCAGGGTGGCACTGGCAGCCCCTAAAATATGCCTGGCCATCCCAAATATCCGAGGGATACCCCATGGCCACCCTAACCATCCCTGGGCCACCCTATATCTACGCTTGGCCACCTCACTCATTTCATGTTACGCCCCCTCATCAAAACTTCCTGTCTTGTCTGCTGATGGTGATTCAGTCAGAGGTCAACTTGTGCAGGTAGCACTGACTCCCTTATAGTGAATAAGGAGTGACTGAAAATGTTAGTTCTCTTTCATTATCTACTGTTTTATGATTCATATTCTATTGACAAATATTACTTTCTTGTTAATGCTAATTCACACTTACCCTATAATTTGTGCTATTTTAGTAATATTGTCCTACCGCCTCACTGAAACGATTAAATGACTAAATTACCCTAAGTGTTGTGCAATTACCCACCTGCTGGCAACATTGGTGGTGAGCTGCCTGCTGTGGATGCCAGATGTCTAGAGGCTGAAAAATTATTAGCATTTTTGTTCACTGCCATACAGCCGTATTATTTGTGACAAGTATACAACATATTTTTTACATATTTTATATACCTAGCGGCTCTAACCTGGATAATCACGTAACAGATCCAGTATAACAGTGCACCAGTGCAGACTGCATTGGTGCTCCATCATGGAACTGGCGACCGGAAGTTGCAACGAGTGACTGTGACTTGAGACTGGTCTGTTCCTTGACCAGCCTCTGAGACGGTCCGACAATGAGCCCAGGTGATGACGTCACATTACCAGGGTAACAATCTGCTGGGTCTAAATAAACATCTGATACTGTGGCTATTACAGTATTGTCCCTTTCCTTTCTTCTGAGGAAATAAATAAACCTATAAAGGCAAAAACCACTATAAATGCGTTCATGGTATTAACCATTTATCACTTTAGTGGCGTTAAACTGAGTAAAGTTAAGGTAACATCAAAGAAGTCTAGAGTCGTGACTTTGTCAGGTCTGGGCGGAAACTTTTTCTGAATGTCTTTTCGTTATTTTACGATAACATTACTATTCTCAACGCCTCATTTAGTTTCTCATTGCAAGTAGAAATGAAGATCCCTTGTGAACCCATCTGTTGGCTGTTATGTTATGTAAAACCCGTCAGTTAATATTCGTTTTTCATATGATGCGAAGTACGGTACTATACTTTGGTTCTGTCACAGCACATTAGATTTTAGTACAACATAAATCTGAAGTAAATTCATAACTAATCAATAACAACCTGGCCGAAACAGTAGTACTAGTTACCTTCTCAACTTCTTCAAGTGACTTTGTCAGTACTGTATGTTCACTCGGCCACACTACAGTACAATATACAGTATACTTAATGCTCAGTAGGCAATGTAAGGGTCACTTGCTATTAATTCAGGTTTTATTGGTTCCACTGGGTTTTGCTCGCAGGTTCACAGTAAGGTCAGGTCAAAATTTGAGACGGATAGGTCTAGAGGCAGTCTTTGCTAGGTCAAAATCTAACTCTCAGAGGAGTTAGTTGGAGAAGAACATGGAGGCTTTAGGAAGGGAAGAGGTTGTGTAGATCAGATATTCATTCTTAGATCTTTAGTGGAAAAGTTTCTAGAGAAGGGAAAGAAGTTGTATGCAGCTTTCATGGACTTGGAGAAAGCATATGACATGGTGGATAGACAAGGATTGTGGAAAGTATTAAGAATATATGGGGTAGATGGGAAGTTGTTGAATGCTGTGAAGAGTATGTATGATGGTGCTAAGGCTGCAGTGCGTGTGGATGGTGAACTGAGTGAATTTTTCTCTTTGAAGGTTGGGTTGAAACAGGGATGTGTCATGTCTCCATGGTTGTTCAATCTGTACATGGATGGGGTAATAAAAGAGGTACCGGTACAAGGTAGGGTAGTGGATGTTGGAGTGGCCCTGGTGAGAGAGGGTAGTGTTTGGAAACTCCCTGTACTGCTGTATGCAGATGATACTGTGTTGTTGAGTGAAGTCGAAGAAGTGCTGCAAGGCTTGGTGGATGAATTTGGGAGAGTGTGTAAGAAACGGAATCTAAAGCTGAATGTAGGGAAGAGTAAAGTGATGGTCTTTGAGAGGGGTGAAGTCAGTGAGTGTACAGCGAGGTTGGATGGTGAGGAATTGGAAAATGTGAGTACGTGCAAGTACTTGGGTAGTGTGATGAGTAAGGATGGAGGTTTGGAGGGTGAAGTGCTTGAAAGAGTACAGCAGGGAAAAAAGGTTGTTGGTTCCTTGAAAGCAGTGATAAGAAGCAGGGAAGTGAGCATGGAAGTGAAAAAGTGACTACATGACAGTATTGTGATACCAACTCTAACGTATGGAAGTGAAGCTTGGACGTTGCTGGAAGGACACAAGTCAAGAGTGAGAGCAGTGGAAATGAGTTATTTAAGAGGAGCCTGTGGAGTCACATAGAGAGACAGGCTGATAAATGAGGATATAAAGGAGCGTTGTGATGTGGATGTGGATGTGATAGGAAACGTTAGGAGGAATACACTGAGGTGGTTTGGCCATGTGGAGAGGATAGAGGGTGAAAGACTGACGAAGAGAGTGTATGTGAGTGAGGTGGAGGGGGGAAGAGGGAGGGGGAGGCCGAGGATGAGATGAAGGGACGGGGTGGAGAGGTATATGAGAGGGGGGGGGGGTGAGTTGGGAGCGGGACAGTGAAATGGAGGGGGACAGGGCGACGTGGAGGGGATTTGTTTGTGGCCACCCCGAACGAGATTGAGGCGTCTGGCAATAGAGAGATAGATAGACTTGGTTGTCCTGTGGTAGTCTAGATTAGTCATGTCACGATTTGGTTTGGTTAGGTTAGGTTTAGTGGTAGGCTACTTAAAATGAATGATTACTTTAGTCACGGTAATCATTAGTATTGTATTATAATTTATAAGACATAAAACTCTTGCATACACATACACCAGTTCTGTATAGCACCTCAGACATGCTGATATATACTGAACTTCAGTCTTACTGGTTCAAGCATAAATTTACCTATTCAATGTGTTTTGGGCACTCTGCAACTGTTTTTTTTTTTTTTTCTTTTTTCATTTACTCAACTATCCATTAACGAGGAATAGAAGATCAGTTTTGAGTCACAGGCAGTCTTTTACGAAATCTGCTAAAACGAAATCCGCAGCAATTGAATGTAACAGTATTCCTGACCTTTCTACAGCTGCTGTATGGGATCCTGATCCAAGGTACATGGGACTAACAACTGGACAAAACGTCAGGTGCAACTCAGAGCTGTGAATGGGTTCATGACCCTTGTCGATATGATGGAATGTCCGCTTCTGATCAGACATCGTGTATAGATCAGCAGGTTTTGTCTGCACCATATAACCATTCAAACAGTAATTCAAAGGCCTACGCATAACAGACTCAAGAGGTACTTACTCCCCTTCAAAAAGCGGAGGGTGAAGACATAATTCTGTTATGACATTCCTCACCACTGCCCTGCTACAGTCAAATTGTCTGACCAAATGAATATTAGTTTAATTCTGAAGGACTTTCATGTCAAAAGCTTCGTCCTCTAAAGCGGCTGATTCATCTTCCAGCCTGCAAAGTAGTGTGTAGGCTACTGCACCAGAAAACCTCGGCACATATCCGACACCTGTACTAAAAATGGAAGTCGTCCCCATAACACTGTATACCATCATGCAGTCTTGGCTGAACAATGTTTTAATGATATTTCATTTCAGTTTTATAAAACCCGAGTTCCCTCTTAGCGTCTTGTGACTGCCTGGCGAATATTTTCTGACTGTGGTAGGGATGAAGGATGGACAATACTACCACCTTCTTCAAGCTCACTGAACATTGTACCTGATTCTTCATCCTTTACAAGTTTCTGAAGTCTTTCTTCCTTACTTTCATTCACCGTCTCACTTTACTTTCTAATGACCTCTGAAATGATGCTGCGTCGTAGTGACATGAAGTTCTGTCGGCTCTACTTACTAGCTTTTCCAACTTGTATTTTCGTTTTCATCCACTGGAGAGAGAAGGAAATTATACTTCAAAGCTCAAGACTGGTGATTATTGTCTGGCACCGAGCAAAACCTTCCTCTTTCTTTTTTTTTTCTTTTTTTTTTCCCCTGCGCATTAACACCCGTTACTTTGCTGCCGTGGTAGAAGCTGCATCGTTTGCTGTTTGTTTAGAACCAACACGGTTGTCATGGTTACGTAACGTCATACTTCGGCTCTCTATAACCTTTCCTCATACGGTCTCCCATTTCGTCATTCACAGACTTCGAAGTAAAGGATTGAATTAGATAACGTATTCCTTATTTCGTTCTTGTTACTTCCGGCGATTCTGATCAGTCTAGGAGAGACTTCCCTGACTAGAAGCGGTCTGATTTTTGTTTTTTATGCAAAGAAGGAATGAAAGATTAGAAAGCCGCAAGACTGTTCCCTCCAAGGGGAAAAAAATAAAAAAGATCATAGACAGCAAAACTCAAGATCCGTTCATTTCGTGATGCCTGGACACACTGTGTTTAAAAGACCAATGGTCATGAGCAGGAGGAAATACAGACAAAGGAATGCAGTTCCAGAGTTGACCTGCTGCATACATTAAGGACTGGGAGTAACGGTTAACTCTTGCATTAGAGAGTTTGACAGAAAAGGGATGAGAATTTGTTACTATAATAGACGGGTGCTACGCGCCCGCCATAGTGATGAAGGGATGTAAGCAGGCAGTTCAGAGGAGCGGTGACCACTAAAGTAGCGAGAAAACAGAGGTAAAGATGCAACAGTGTGGCGAAGAGACAGAGGCTGAAGGAAGCTGGTAAGAGGGGGAGCATTAATGAGACGATTAGCCTTTGACTCCACCTTGAGAAGGGCAGTATGTGGGGACCCTCACCACACATAAAAGTTGTACTCTACACAGGGGCGAATAAAACCTTTCAGTGACTGCTTCACTACAAAAGATTTGTCCTACGATAATTAAAATCACATGAACATAAAGAAAACAATATAAAAATAAATAAAATAATAAATAAGCCATCAGAGTTAAAGGGATAAACAACTTGGTGTGAACATGAATTCTTAGCTATTTAAATTTACCACACAAATGGACAAACATCGCTCATTCAGGTGTCCTTCAGCATACTGCTACCAATACTTCTGGGTGGGGAGGAAGGGGGGGTGAACGTCCATCCGTATCCAGCCATCCTTACACGTTCGACTGCAACCCGTGCGCAATAGTTCCACACCGTACCATGCATCAGTTTTCCCTTCACTTCCCTCCACAACCGTCCAAACCCATCCGTTCATGGCCAGGTCTGTCCCAACCCCATCGCCACTGCCGCCGTAACAAGGAGAAATATTCTGGACGTTTTCGCGCAGTCTGGACGTTACCTGACGATGCCGTACGGATTATCGAGAGAGAGAGAGAGAGAGAGAGAGAGAGAGAGAGAGAGAGAGAGAGAGAGAGAGAGAGAGAGAGAGATTTTCTACCCATAATATACGGTATATTCGTTTTATGTCTCCTTTTCCCCTTCCCATTTCCTTTCTACCTTCCATAACTCCCAGTCCTCCTCCTCTCTCTCCCTGCTTCCTTCCTTCTTTGCATTTCTCCCTCCTTCCCACCCATCCCTTTCCTTTTCTTCCTTCATTCCATTCTTCATTCATTCTCACACATACCACCCCTCCCTCTTTCCTCCTATACCTCACCTCTTCCTTCTCCTTCCCCCTCCCTTCTTTCACTAACGCCCTCTTTCAGACTTCCATTATCTTCTTCCTCCTTCACCTCCTTCCTTTCTCCCTTCCTTCCCTCCCTCCCTTCCTTCCTTCCTCTCACTTTCTTCTTTTCAGCCAGTATTTATTCCTTCTCCTTCCTCCAAACGCTTCAGGTTTTTTCCTCCCTCACTCACTCCCTCCCTCCTTCCTTCCCTTCTTCCTTCCTTCCTTCCTTAATGCAGTTTTCAGTCCGTCTTCGTTTACCATCCTCCTTGAGAGAGAGAGAGAGAGAGAGAGAGAGAGAGAGAGAGAGAGAGAGAGAGAGAGAGAGCGGTGAGGGAGGAGGAAGAGAGAGACTGAGAGGTTAAAGGTGATAGGCAGAGAGAGGGAGAGGAGAGAACGGAGAAAAAAGAAAAAAAAATCTTTGAAAGAACTGAGGGAAAGAAATAGATACAAAACCCTGCCTTGACATTCTCTCTCTCTCTCTCTCTCTCTCTCTCTCTCTCAGTAGCTCATATCAATACACTTAGGTAGATTTATTGTCCAACTCCAGAGCTCTGTATTTCAATTCGTGTGTGTGTGTGTGTGTGTGTGTGTGTGTGTGTGTGTGTGTGTGTGTGTGTGTGTGTGTGTGTGTGTGTGTGTGTGTGTGTGTGTGTGTGTGTGTGTGTGTGTGTGTGTGTGTGTGAGAGAGAGAGAGAGAGAGAGAGAGGAAAATGTTGTGAAATATTAGAATACAAAAACTTGAAATTATGAGAGAGAGAGAGAGAGAAAGAGAGAGAGAGAGAGAGAGAGAGAGAGAGAGAGAGAGAGAGAACAGGAGCCCGTTATGGCACGAGCGCGACCGTTATCCCGAACTTCAAAGTGATTGGTGGAATTTCTAAAAATGCAAGAATGCAGGAAAATCTGAGAGAGAGAGAGAGAGAGAGAGAGAGAGAGAGAGAGAGAGAGAGAGAGAGAGAGAGAGAGTAAAGGAAGGAAAGACAGGTCGGGTTTGTGAAAAGATACAAGAATAAGAGAAACGAAGGAAAGATAAACTGATTTAGTTAGGCAATAATGAAAGAAAGTAACGAAGGATAATGGAAAGGAAGCCAAAGTTTAAAACTCACTGAAAGCAAAACGCAGCGCATCATCACTACCCCTTCTCACAAGCCTGGTAAGTGTGGGGCAGACTATGATACGGGTGTCTCTCGCTGTTTTTGTTTGGGGTGGTGGTGGTGTGATGCCAGGCTCATCTAGACGTGATCACAGTGGACTGAAGGAAGCCGGCCACTCCCAGAGTTCATTTGCTGAAGTTACGTTGCAAGATTGTTTGTGTTGTGAAAGCGATGTTGTCCGTGTGTTCAGGAAAGGTCATGTGTATATCCAATCTGACTTCAAGAATCTGGGACGTCTCTGTACGGGGAGTGATTGGCCTGAAAGTATGCTGTAAGGTGTTTCGTGTGTGCCTCGTGTGATGAAAGTGATAACGTAATGTTGATGGTGAAACAGCTATTCTGTCTGGCGTAAGCTAGTATTGTACTTAGTAATGATATTGCTGGAGCGGGTCTGCTGCTTGTTGAGTTTTGGAGTCTTGTGATGGCACTGTTAGGTTATCAGCATAGGACGAGATTGTTGCGGAATGTGGGTTCGTAGGTCGTGGATGAAAAGGTTAAAAAGCGACGATGAAAGGACTGAGCTCTGTTGGACATTGTAGGGATGGTTCTGAATTTGTAGCTAAGGATTATGTAGAGTACTTGGGCCTGTCTGCCTTCAATGAAGCCAGCAAGCCGTATCTTCTCACTGTCTTCTGTGTTCAAGATTTTGTTTATCAGGGCATATCTGGGCACTGTATCAAAAGCTTTGTTTATGTTTGATCGTGTGTGTGTGTGTGTGTGTGTGTGTGTGTGTGTGTGTGTGTGTGTGTGTGTGTGTGTGTGTGTGTGTGTGTGTGTGTGTGTGTGTGTGTGTGTGTCTGTAATTCACCGGGTCGGACAGGAGCATCAAGTGATGGTCGTGATAGTCAGCTTTTTATCCTCTCGGAAGAGAGCCGAGAGCTCATATAGTCCGATCTAATGGCAAAACTGTGACCTTCACACACGCACACACCCATCCCCTTGCTGAAGGGGGACAGTAACCACCCGCTTCGTCAGTCAAACTTCTTGCAGCCTGAGCAAGGAGCGAACCCCCCCCCTCTACCAGATGGAATGCGAGTGTTGCCACTGAGACAGCAAATGGTAGATCATGTGTGTGTGTGTGTGTGTGTGTGTGTGTGTGTGTGTGTGTGTGTGTGTGTGTGTGTGTGTGTGTGTGTTCTAAAACCATCTAAGACAAACTGAGACAGTTTAGAAAGCAGTGTGATGGCTGTTTGTTTCGAAATCTACGTTGGGAATCAGACACAGGAACGTGGGACGGGGTGGGGTGATGCTCATCAGGATTAGTCTTTCCGTGACTTTGGATGGTATGCAAAGCAGATATTTGCCTATATGATGAAGGACGATTGGGTGGTCTGCCTGGCTTCAGGGTTGGGTTGATGAGTGCTTTCTTTCAAATATGAGGGATTTGGTGGTGAGTGCTGGGAAAGATAAAAATTTCAGTGAGGGAGTTAATGGCTATTGGGTCATGGTGTTTGAGATCAGTGTTTATGATCTGGTCTGGTTTGATGCTCGGGAGTTTTCTTCCATCTTTAATTATTTAGAGATTTTATGAGGTTAATGCTGAGGGTGTTTGTGTGCTTCCTGTGATGTTCTTCTGGTTGTTTTGTGAAGTGGTATTTTTGTGATTTATTAATGCATAATAATTTATTAGGCTGTATGCTTGTTCCTATATGCTGTGGATGGTTTCATCTTCTTTAGCATGGTGGTGATATATATATATATATATATATATATATATATATATATATATATATATATATATATATATATATATATAAATAAAATGTGTGTGGTGGAATATTTGCTGCTGTGTTCTGTATTCTCTATTGGGATAAATAAACCAGGGCAAAACCAAGGTTCTCCCCACCTGCACCCTGCCACTCAGGGATCACTACAACATGAGCTGGAAGAAACGAGGGAGAAGGATCACAATGCACTAACGAGAAAGATTTGCGTTACATGCAATGAGCTTTACCATTCCACCAGCACTTGTCTGTATCTACCAACTCATGATTTGTAAAAACATGTGTGAAAACTAATTAGTACGAGGTTATGACACCAGAAATTTCCTACATTGAAAAAAAAAAAAAAATGTCTGGGGTTGCCATACTCAACCCTTCAATCTGACGACGTACATTACATTTTGTTCTTGCTATTTCCAGACAGTCTTATGTTGCATCAGAGAAATTTTTGCAGCAGGGGAGGTCAGGTATAGTCTTCACCTGCCCCTTTATTACAGGAGGCTGGCTCAAAGCTGAAGAAAATCATGCGGAGGTAACTGGAACAAATCGATACACGTCAGCGGACTGAGAGGGTTACAATCAGCCATGGTAGTGCAGGAGTAAACACACAGGTAAGGCTTTAATGCTGTGTACGCTACCTGTTCCTGTGACGGTTTACCTACTGCAGTGTTTAAACACACAGGTAAGGCTTTAATGCTGTGTACGCTACCTGTTCCTGTGACGGTTTACCTACTGCAGTGTTGCCATCTGACACTTCCACCTGACATATGTTTCATGTATAACTCAGAGATTGGAAAAAAAAAAAAGTTTCATTAGTGGCAATGCTTCATGATTACATAACACCCATGGCTTTTTGTCCAATGACTGGTCACTGAGAATACTGTCATGACCATATTATCATGACAAATATGCAGTCTATACATGGATTACCTTTTCGCAATCAACATTTTTAAAAATAGACAAAGTTATATCTTTAAATGATTTTAATAACGATTTGCTCCTAGTCTGGGAATTATTTTTGATACTCCCTTGTGTATTCCTGTAACTTTAATCGAGGTAAACGTACTTGACCACACCACTGTATTCTACACGTACCGTACTGGAGAAACTGCAAGAATGAAATCACATGTTGCTGACATACTGTGGTATTGTGGCAAACAGTGGTGTGGTGTGGTGTACAGTGCGCCTGTCGGGGTGACGCTCAGATGCTCACAACATAAGTTCAAGTTCCTAAGAGGCAAACAGGACGACTGTAAGTCATGTAACGGCACCAGCAGTTAGTCACATACCCATTCATATTCAACTCCATGCTACCCTAGCCTCAGAACCCTACCCCTCACAAGGAACACAATACGGAAATGGAAATTAACCCCCTCATTGCCAGAACAACTCTCGTATTCTATTCCAGTAAGACGATTTCATTCGTCTGAAAAACTCACACAAGCCTCAGTGTTAATACTAAGGTAAAGACTACCGCACGCTACTAACAATAACCACCTTTACTTCATCAGCATGACCCCCAAAACCTGGAAACAGTGAACCAAATGTCGCTGCGGGAAATATGTCACTTCAAATGAGTGTGACAGCATGGGGGGGGGGGGACCTATTTTCACTGGCCACTCTGACGTGTTTTACTACTTTGTGTTCTTATACTTTCTGTTTCTGAATCTTTCCCCGTCCCTTATAAAACAGCAGAAAAGGGGCAGGGATGGTGATGAAAATAACTATCCAACAACACACGAGGATAAGATATACTGGCATCAACTGCAATAGTTTTCATATCGGCCCGGTAGAATACGTGTCTACCAGTCGACATGAGGGCCACTGCACAACCCCACTTTTCCTTCATAACAGCAGTTACACCCACAACCCTCCCCCTCCCCATACTGGCCAAGTATAAACTGTGAAGGGATGCGTGTACTGACGGCAATGACTGTGAATGTCCAGGTGATGTGTTACTGGCAATGTTACTGAGTGTCGAGATTATCCGCAGGTAAACGCAATCAACATGATCGGAAGGCAAACGCACAACCACTGGGCCAAAGTGGCGCATTCCTTGCAACAGTTTAGCTCTGCAACTAAAATCACCATCGCATCAATATCTTTCTTCTCTTCAATTACTACTTTCATTCTAAACTTAGTGAGGATGGAGTCCTTGCAAGCCTGTTTCTTCATTCTTCAGTGCTATGACGTCCTACATACTTCATTCTCCTGTCAGACGATGTTACTCACCCGAGGAGAGACTTCCTGTAGAGAAGGAATTTCAAACTACCTCCATAAATGTTAATATTACTTTCGTGAGGGAAGGCGAAGGGAAGGGAAGGAAAAAAAAATAAAAAATGACGTGAAAGGATGGGAGGGGAAAAGAAGCTAAGGAAGGGGTGTGTGCCATTGCCCACCAGATCCCTTCCAGAAATCAAAGGCTTTCAGAAGATGAAGGGAAGGAGGGGAAGGGTGGGAGGGAAAATGAAATGTCAGGGAGGGGAGAAGGTCTGACAGGGTGAGAGAGAGAGAGAGAGAGAGCGAGAGAGAGACTACAGTATGTGAATCACTCTATCTATTTACACACACACACACACACACACAGTTCTATCTATTTATCTATTTACCTATATATATATATATATATATATATATATATATATATATATATATATATATATATATATATATATATACACACACACACACACACACGAAGTCTGATCGAAAAGTATCCGACTTTTGGCTGGTGAAAAACAAACATACTGAGTTCAGACTTTAATCCCCTTCAAAGTATACCCCTTGGGCCTCCACACACATAGCCCAGCAGTCCTTCCACTGCTGGACACACTATGTAAAGTCAGTTTTGGGGATCGCCAATAAAATCTTTATTGCATTTGACTTTATTACGAGCGAGCGTGCTATTTTTACTCTCAGTTAGGTTTGGAAATGAGCGGCCCAGCCCCACCCGACCGTCACGCTAAGCAGAAACTAACAACCATACTCCTATGTGAAGTAGAGGTGAAATTCTTTCTGCTTGTGATACATTCATTCAACAGTTTTTTATTTCATCAACTATAAACTTACCCATAATGGATTCAAAATCCCTTGGAATCTCGAGTTTTCCAAGGGAGTGTTCGCCACTAATCGGTGAACGTCTCATTTACGAAATCAGATTAAAAAGGATTTTCCGTCGTAACACTGTTTTTTTGGCATCAACTCCAGCAATGAAATACTGGCGATCCCGCCTATAATTTTACATTAACGTTTTCGCTGTTTTGACGGTGAAATCATCAAGGGAAAACACCCCATTTCCTGCTCTAATCATGTCATCAATACTATAGTATATTGTTTATTGTTCACCTACCACCATGAAGAAATATTATATCAGAGGGGAACTGTGATAACACGGCGCTTGCTAGCTTGTTGCGAACTCACAAAGCACACTTTACTGGTATTATCTTTACTCAACTCTCCAACCCTTCACGGCATCTTCAGTTTAGGAAGAAGCCCAAAGTCGCAGGTAATCATGCAGGAGGATAGGGGGCCTGCCGGACCTGTGTGATCCTGTTTGGCTTAAAAAAAAAAAAAAAAAAAAAAAAAAAAATCCAGGATGAGATGGGATCAGTGGACAGGTACATTGTCGTGGTGGAGCTGCCAGTCCTCCGCCTCTCACAACCCTTGTCTCTTGCGATGCACTGCATTCCATAAGAGGTGGCAAATTCCCAGGCGGCACTCTTTATTGATGTTTTGTCTTCTGAAGCATACTCATAATGAACAACATCCTGGTGGTCGAAGGGAAAAAAAAAAAAATCAGCATGAGCTTCACCTTGCTTCAACACCCAAAGCCTGCTGAAGCTCTCTCATGGTTTCACACTGCATGTCACAATTTTTTTTTAATTATTATTATTATTATTTTTACAAACTCTGATGCAATAACGTTGCTTGATTCGCTTGGTCATCGCGGCACAAAGCGGAAATGGGATGAGCAAGAAGAACACGTCTTTAAACACATGCTGCTAGGCTGCACCTGGGCTGAGCGGCAGCACTAAACATATTCCAGCATACACACAACGATTCAAGGTCACGTTCCACTGAGCCGCATCCCCTTGCTCCTACTGGTTTATGAGAAAATAAAACGGTAGGATACTTTTCGATCAGACCTCGTGTCTGTATCTGTCTATTAAATAATTTTGTCGTGGCATCAGAGTGAGAGGGGAGGCTCCTGTCACTTCCACATAGTCCTTTTCCACAAAATTTTGCACACGCCTCCGGATGAGCCAAAAAACGTACTATACAAAAATTCGTTAAACACTATTCACTCTTGAGTTTCTCAATCCTTCTTATGCGGAAAATGCGGCGAGGCATTTCCGTGGAGTTTCATGTCTCTGCACTGTGAAAGAGAGAGAGAGATGGGACTACTCTAGTACGTACTGAATATATACATTTATATAATATATATATATATATATATATATATATATATATATATATATATATATATAAATAAATATATATATATATGGAGTCACAGTGGTAAAGTGTGCGTTTTCGTACACTGAAGAACGAGGGTTCGCGCCCCGCCAGGGTAATAAACTTTGGGAGCGTTCTTCTGGCCACGTACTGCTTTGGGGGACATCAGGGGTGCTGTGGTTGAACCAGTGTCGCATACTATAAAGTATGCTTGCACCCAGTCGGCTTGCGCGGGCCGATTACACTTGGTTCATAGACTACACACACATCCAAAGCCACTCCAACACAACAATTACACTTACAAGTACTTCTCACCCTACATACAATCTCTACTAGACAGCCTAAGCCACTTGGTAGAGATGCAGTTTGTATCGTCCCCACTTCGGTGGGGATAGGCCGGTCCTGCAGTGGATACTCAAACGGCTGATGATGATATATATATATATATATATATATATATATATATATATATATATATATATTTATTTATTTATTTATTATATACAGGGAATATATACATTACAGTCAGACTATGAAATCAGACATTTCGTAAAACAACTCGTCAGTTTCTAACTACGAGTTGGGTTGAATTAATTTGGGTTAGATTAATTCAGACAGGTTTGGTTAGGCTGGGATAAACTACAGTATATCAAACTCAGATTAGGCTACGTTAGGTTATGTTGGGCTGTTAGGTAAGGTGAAGATTTAGTTAACTTACTTAGTCTCACTATAAAGATAATTTGTCATATAATGCCCAAAATAACGTTCATTTAAATTAACCTAACCTACCCTAAACTTAACCTAAAATATCCCAGCCTAACCTAACCACAGCCTTAATTAACCTAACGTAAATTAACCCAAATACACTCACTCACGAACTGACTAGTCACCTCGCGAAATGATTTATTTCACAATCTGCCTTTAACATAATTATATAACCCTGAGAACAGATAGGTGTATTCTAAATGAATAAAAAAAAACGAGCATGTGACAGTGTGTGTGTGTGTGTGTGTGTGTGTGTGTGTGTGTGTGTGTGTGTGTGTGTGTGTGTGTGTGTGTGTGGTCGTAGAAATGACACATGTATATCCCTAAACGATTATTATCATCCTCCCCGCATTCTCTCTCTCTCTCTCTCACACACACACACACACACACACACACACACACACACACACACATGTACACAAACAGGCATACTCTAAATATTCTTGACCAACAAACATCCTTATACTGTATCACATTCACACCCATCTCACCTTCGCCACAAACACATGTCACTCTCCGACTCATTCTTTCCCACTTTTCTTACCCTCACTTTTCTCCCTCAGTCTTGCTCGCTCACATCACTCTCTCTCCCACTCACTCTCTCACGCCACCGATCAGCCTGTCACTCAAACGTAAGGCCTCTCTCTCTCTCTCTCTCTCTCTCTCTCTCTCTCTCTCTCTCTCTCTCTCTCTCTCTCTCTCTCTCACAGACAAGTATAAACTGACAGCGATACAGAAAGATGATTACACAGAAATATATCCATACACTTATTTTTCTCAGAGAAGTCAATAAGCATACACTGATAGACGGACAGATTGAGACAGATGCAGGCAGACGAGAGAGAGAGAGAGAGAGAGAGAGAGTTACACCACTTATATAAAATGTAATATCCTTCACTCATCAAATTCACTTCTGCAGCATTAACACCTATGTCACGTTACTCTCACATTTGCTAGGTAAAATTACGTTTGAATATATTTAGACGTGGCAGTGTCGGGTGCAGGAAGGGGTTAGTGGGAGGGAAGGGGTGGGGAGAGGGACACCGAGAACGAGATGCAGAGTGGGCTGTAGAAGACGAAGATGAAGAAGGGTGAGGTTGAGATGTATGACCTGTATCAGTGTGTGGCGCCATCTGTAGCGATGTGGTCTACTGTCCGGAGTGATAACAATATTCTCTCTCTCTCTCTCTCCATTTTCCCATCCCTCCTTCCTTTGTTCCTTCCTCACCCTGTCCCTCCCTTTAACCCTCCTTCTCTCCCCTCCCTCCTCCCCCTCTCCCCCCCGCCCTCCCCTCCTTTTCGTCTCTCCCTCCCTCCATAATCTAGTCTGCTTACCTACCGTCTTACCACTTATCCCCCCCCCCTTCTCTCTCTCTCTCTCTCTCTCCCCCTTCTCCTCCCTCTCTTTCTCTTTCTTTCATCTATTACATTCCCACTAACTTCTGTTCTCTTTTCTCTTACACTCCTCCTCTTCCTCGTCACTTCTCTTACACCTCTCTTTACTCTCTTCCCCTCTCGTATATCCATTCTCTCTCTCCCCTTCCCTTCCCTTCCCTTCTCTTATATCCCTCCTTTCTCTTCTCTTCCCTTATATTCCTCCTCTCTCTGCTCTTCCTTTCTCTTATACCCCTCCTCTCTTCCCCTCTCTTATACCCCCCCTCTCTCTCTTTTTTTTTTTTTTATATACCCATCCTTCCTCTCCTCCTCTCTCTCTCTCTCTCTCTCTCTCTCTCTCTCTCTCTCTCTCAGACGCAACAGGGAGGGTAAAACGGGCAGCCTAAAATTATGTTACTGTCTCTTATTATTCCGTCCAGGTGAGAGAGAGAGAGAGAGAGAGAGAGAGAGAGGAAAGGAGAGGAGAGGAGAGGAGAGGAGAAGAGAGGAGAGGAGAGGGAATTAACCAACCGATCAAGTTAATGTACCTACCTACCTACTTACCCATCTCCGTCCTTACCTACATCTACCAGCGCCTACTTACCAACCAGCCCAATCAACCAGCCACCAGTGAACCAACCAATCATCAAGCTACTACCCAACCAACCAATCAACCTATCTAAACAAGTGACAGACGCCTATTTTAATTTACACTTTGAAATACTGAGTGATAAACTTTGAAACGCTCTAATGTGGCTTGTGTGTGTGTGTGTGTGTGTGTGTGTGTGTGTGTGTGTGTGTGTGTGTGTGTGTGTGTGTGTGTGTGTGTGTGTGTGTGTGTGTGTGTGTGTGTGTGTGTGTGTGTTAAAAGGGTGTCGCGGGAAGAACATAACTTTAGGAAACTACTGATGAGCAAATTCTAAGCACAAAATTTTCAATCAAGAGGGGTCCAAATCTCAGCCGCTACAATGCTACAATTACTGGTGACCTAGTGGTTGAAAATGGACTTTGTAATTATCTCGTCAGGTCGTCAGTACAGTAATTTGGTAACGTTTGAGATTTGGGACAATATTGATGTAACATTTTTTTTTTTTTACTTAGGATTCCTTCGACTCTCATTTCCCACAGTTATGCCCTTATTAGTTCCCTAGACAACCTGTATACAAGGAAATTATTAGTACTATCTGCAGACGATTTAATACTGCTTTCGAGACACTTTTCACATTGGTGGGTTTGTGCAAAGCCTTAATTAACCCCCTGGCTACGACCTTTGCTATGCTGAATATAATCGTTGTGGTTGCAGCAAGAATAAATACAAAAGGACGTCACTCGGATTCAAGAAGTAAAATATTCTGTGCGTTATTTCTGCTATGGCGTGTATGGTCGGTGTGGGGGCGCAGCTGAGTGTGTGAAACCCGCCAGGACTCAGATCCATGAGGTGGCAGCAGGTCTTGTCTCTTGCCATCACAACGGGGGAGAGAAAAAAAATTCCTGTTCCAATCACTGTCAACTAAATACCATGGAACTTTCTTCATTTCTATTTTCTGGCGAATATATCAAGCTCAGGGAAGACGACTGAAAATAAAGCAGTCTACAGCGTTCAAAACAGCTTGACTATAAAACAAGGTCTTCCTATAATAAATACAGTTGTTTAGAGGAAGCATGAATATACTCAAAAAGAGGTGATGGCAGTGGAGTTGTTTAGTGCTGTAATCTGGCACGACCCTCAACGTTAGTGAGTAATCAGCAGTGCCAGGGATACACACAGAGATATATTTCCCAGGACCAATGTCATCTAATGTTGGGATCTATGTAATTATGTTTATTGTACCTAAGTCCCTAACTACTTACCTACCAATCTACCTGACTAACTAACCTCCTGCCTACTTAACTACGTGTAGTTACCTAAATCAACTACCTCCCTAACCACTTAACCTACCTTCTTTTCTAACTACAGTATATATATATATATGAGAGAGAGAGAGAGAGAGAGAGAGAGAGAGAGAGAGAGAGAGAGAGAGAGAGAGAGAGAGAGCAGGTGTGAGATAGGCCTACAATAGTAGTGGTCTAAGTGAAGCCAGGTAGGCTTTCATACATACAGATGCTGGAGGAGGAGGAGGAGGAGGAGGAGGAGGAGGGAGGAGGAGGGAGGAGGAGGAGGAAGGAGGAGGAGGAGGAGGAAAGAAGGGAAGAAGAAGAGTGGTGGAACGTAAGAACATATACCTAACAAATGGACAGGTGCAGTAGGCAGGCTGGGCCCATGCCCTCAAAAGTATGACTAGACAAAGATAATAATACAGTGATAGCCATGATGAACGTACCAACACCTTCCCCTTCCACCACCATCACCACAGCCATCCCTCCAGCCGAAACTGGCATCAAAATGTGAGAATTAACACTGTAAGGTATAGAACTCTAGCGTAGATATTTTATAGGAGTGGACAAAAAAATGTATTATCGTATTGAAATCCAGAAAGTGTACACTGGTAATAATATAGTTCTCACTGTTCAAGTGACAAGGGGATTTTTCTTTTTACTCTACCCACGCTATCCATGCCTAACATTACTAAATAACTTGTTTCCCTAATCCACTAACTTATTTCCTTACTTGTTCATTCCTCTACTAGAAATGGTAAGAAACATATTTTCCTTGAGTGACCTTGTATGGCGAGTGTGATGCAATACTTGGGTATAAATCTTTCAGGCAGGTGTTGTAACAATCATAGCGTCTTCTTAAAGCTTTCAGTGGAGACAGCACACGGTACCGTACAACAGTACCCACATATGTAGCTTGT
>NC_136976.1:44903410-44920910 GCF_032717465.1 Coenobita brevimanus
GTGATGTCTGGGGAGGGTTGGTACAGTGTGTGATGTCTGGGAAGGGTTGGTACAGTGTGTGATGTCTGGGAGGGTTGGTACAGTGTGTGATGTCTGGGTAGGGTTGGTACAGTGTGTGATGTCTGGGGAGGGTTGGTACAGTGTGTGATGTCTGGGGAGGGTTGGTACAGTGTGTGATGTCTGGGAAGGGTTGGTACAGTGTGTGATGTCTGGGGAGGGAGGTGTAGAGGTTGGTACAGTGTGTGCTGTCTGGGAAGGGTTGGTACAGTGTGTGATGTCTGGGAAGGGTTGGTACAGTGTGTGATGTCTGGGAAGGGTTGGTACAGTGTGTGATGTCTGGGGAGGGTTGGTACAGTGTGTAATGTCTGGGGAGGGTTGGTACAGTGTGTGATGTCTGGGAAGGGTTGGTACAGTGTGTGATGTCTGGGTAGGGTTGGTACAGTGTGTGATGTCTGGGAAGGGTTGGTACAGTGTGTGATGTCTGGGGAGGGTTGGTACAGTGTGTGATGTCTGGGAAGGGTTGGTACAGTGTGTAATGTCTGGGGAGGGTTGGTACAGTGTGTGATGTCTGGGAAGGGTTGGTACAGTGTGTGATGTCTGGGGAGGGTTGGTACAGTGTGTGATGTCTGGGGAGGGTTGGTACAGTGTGTGATGTCTGGGGAGGGTTGGTACAGTGTGTGATGTCTGGGAAGGGTTGGTACAGTGTGTGATGTCTGGGAAGGGTTGGTACAGTGTGTGATGTCTGGGAAGGGTTGGTACAGTGTGTGATGTCTGGGAAGGGTTGGTACAGTGTATGATGTCTGGGGAGGGTTGGTACAGTGTGTAATGTCTGGGGAGGGTTGGTACAGTGTGTGATGTCTGGGAAGGGTTGGTACAGTGTGTGATGTCTGGGGAGGGTTGGTACAGTGTGTAATGTCTGGGAAGGGTTGGTACAGTGTGTGATGTCTGGGGAGGGTTGGTACAGTGTGTGATGTCTGGGAAGGGTTGGTACAGTGTGTGATGTCTGGGAAGGGTTGGTACAGTGTATGATGTCTGGGAAGGGTTGGTACAGTGTGTGATGTCTGGGGAGGGTTGGTACAGTGTTTGATGTCTGGGTAGGGTTGGTACAGTGTGTGATGTCTGGGGAGGGTTGGTACAGTGTATGATGTCTGGGAAGGGTTGGTACAGTGTGTGATGTCTGGGGAGGGTTGGTACAGTGTGATGTCCTGGGAAGGGTTGGTACAGTGTGTGATGTCAGGTGTGATGTCTGGGACACAGTGTGTAATGTCTGGGGAGGGTTGGTACAGTGTGTGATGTCTGGGAAGGGTTGGTACAGTGTGTGATGTCTGGGAAGGGTTGGTACAGTGTGTGATGTCTGGGAAGGGTTGGTACAGTGTGTGATGTCTGGGAAGGTTGGTACAGTGTGTGATGTCTGGGGAAGGGTTGGTACAGTGTGAGATGTCTGGGGAGGGTTGGTACAGTGTGTGATGTCTAGGAAGGGTTGGTACAGTGTGTGATGTCTGGAAGGGTTGGTACAGTGTGTTATGTCTGGGTAGGGTTGGTACAGTGTGTGATGTCTGGGGAGGGTTGGTACAGTGTGTGATGTCTGGGGAGGGTTGGTACAGTGTGTGATGTCTGGGGAGGGTTGGTACAGTGTGTGTGATGTCTGGTGAGGGTTGGTACAGGGTGGGATGTCGGGGGAGGGTTTGTACAGTGTGTTATGTCGTGGAAGGGTTGGTACAGTGTGTGATGTCTTGGGAGGGTTGGTACAGTGTGTGATGTCTGGGGAGGGTTGGTACAGTGTGTGATGTCTGGTAAGGGTTTGGTCAGTGTGTGTTGTCTGGGTAGGGTTGGTACAGTGTGTGATGTCTGGGTAGGGTTGGTACAGTGTGTAATGTCTGGGAAGGGTTGGTACAGTGTGTGATGTCTGGGAAGGGTTGGTACAGTGTGTGATGTCTGGGAAGGGTTGGTACAGTGTGTGATGTCTGGGAAGGGTTGGTACAGTGTGTGATGTCTGGGAAGGGTTGGTACAGTGTGTGATGTCTGGGAAGGAGTTGGTACAGTGTGTGATGTCTGGGGAGGGTTGGTACAGTGTGTGATGTCTGGGAAGGGATGGTACAGTGTGTGATGTCTTGGAAGAGTTGGTAAAGTGTGTAATGTCTGGGAAGGGTTGGTACAGTGTGTGATGTCTGGGAAGGGTTGGTACAGTGTGTGATGTCTGGGAAGGGTTGGTCCAGTGTGTGATGTCGGGGCAGTGATGGTACACGGTGTGATGTCTGGGCAGGGTTGGTACAGTGTGTGATGTCTGGGAAGGGTTGGTACAGTGTGTGATGTCTGGGGGTTGGTACAGTGTGTAATGTCTGAGGAGGGTTGGTACAGTGTGTGATGTCTGGGAAGGGTTGGTACAGTGTGTGATGTCTGGGAAGGGTTGGTACAGTGTGTGATGTCTGGGGAGGGTTGGTACAGTGTGTGATGTCTGGGAAGGGTTGGTACAGTGTGTAATGTCTGGGGAGGGTTGGTACAGTGTGTGATGTCTGGGAAGGGTTGGTACAGTGTGTGATGTCTGGGGAGGGTTGGTACAGTGTGTGATGTCTGGGAAGGGTTGGTACAGTGTGTGATGTCTGGGGAGGGTTGGTACAGTGTGTGATGTCTGGGTAGGGTTGGTACAGTGTGTGATGTCTGGGGAGGGTTGGTACAGTGTGTGATGTCTGGGCAGGGTTGGTACAGTGTGTGATGTCTGGGAAGGGTTGGTACAGTGTGTGATGTCTGGGGAGGGTTGGTACAGTGTGTAATGTCTGGGAAGGGTTGGTACAGTGTGTGATGTCTGGGAAGGGTTGGTACAGTGTGTGATGTCTGGGAAGGGTTGGTACAGTGTGTGATGTCTGGGGAGGGTTGGTAAAGTGTGATGTCTGGGGAGGGTTGGTACAGTGTGTGATGTCTGGGAAGGGTTGGTACAGTGTGTGATGTCTGGGAAGGGTTGGTACAGTGTATGATGTCTGGGAAGGGTTGGTACAGTGTGTGATGTCTGGGGAGGGTTGGTACAGTGTATGATGTCTGGGGAGGGTTGGTACAGTGTGTGATGTCTGGGGAGGGTTGGTACAGTGTATGATGTCTGGGAAGGGTTGGTACAGTGTGTGATGTCTGGGGAGGGTTGGTACAGTGTATGATGTCTGGGAAGGGTTGGTACAGTGTGTGATGTCTGGGGAGGGTTGGTACAGTTTGTGATGTCTGGGAAGGGTTGGTACAGTGTGTGATGTCTGGGGAGGGTTGGTACAATGTATGATGTCTGGGGAAGGCTGATACTCGTGCAAGTGGGAAAATTATACAACACTGCATACCTGTCGTATACTACGCTATTTCAACTGACATCATACAATCAACATACATGATGTTACCATTACGGATGCAAGTAATATATAATGATCTAGTGCACAACGCGTTACATGAAGAGTTCCATCCAGTGTGTCCTACAGTTCCATACCAGAGACCAATACTGATAATAGTGGTGGAAGGAATGAGAATAGCGATGAATGGCGATGGAAGGCGTGTTTTAGATCAGATGTACGCAGATGATGCTGTGCAACTGGCAACACTCAATATGAGCTTTGCAGATTAGTGTGGAGTTTTGTTGATGTTTACTGTAAGAGCGCCGGGACTTGAGAGTAAATACATATAAAAATAAGGTGGTTGTAGATGAGAGGTGTGTGATGTTCTGTGAAAGGACAGACGGCTGATTTGGTGAAAAAGTTTAAGTACCTCGGCGCAATGATAGGAAAAAGGGGGGGGAGCAAATGTGCAAAGGAAGTGGAAAGTACAGTGGCACATGGAAGGAAAGTGGCTGGTGCTATGAAAGCCTTGATACGAAACAGGTGTGTGTGTGTGTGTGTGTGTGTGTGTGTGTGTGTGTGTGTGTGTGTGTGTGTGTGTGTGTGTGTGTGTGTGTGTTTGGGGGTCGCAACTGCAAGAAGATTGTATGGAGTATTAGTACCCACACTAACGTGTGTGTGTGTGTGTGTGTGTGTGTGTGTGTTTGGGGGGGCAACTGTGTGTGTGTGTGTGTGTGTGTGTGTGTGTGTGTGTGTGTGTGTGTGTGTGTGTGTGTGTGTTTGGGGGGGGGGCAACTGCAAGAAGATTGTATGGAGTATTAGTACCCACACTATAGTATAGGTGTGAGACTCTGGTGTGGCGTGAAAACAAAAGGTCAAGAGTTGGAGCAGCGGGGAAGGGATTTTTTAGAAACGTGTTGAATGCGGAGAGTGGAGAGAATAAAAACTAGTTAGATTCATAAAAGACGTGGAGTATGAAGACCGTGGACAACAGAGTAGAAGAGAAAGTGCTTGGACTGTAGGTCATATGGAAAGAGATATCAACAGGGTGGTGAAGAGGGTATATGCGAGAGAGGCTGAAGGTGGGAGAAGCCGAGGTTGGCCAAGAAGAAGGTAGACAGATATGGTACCGGGTACGTGAATGTGAGAAAGATGTATGAAGGCTGATGAGGTTATGAATCTGGCAAGGGCTCGATCTAGATGCACGAATACTGTACGGAGGGGTGTATGACAGGCGGTTCAGTTATGATGCTGCTGAAAGAAAGGTGCACCTATCAGGCAGAGCCAGAATTTCGCGAAAATGAATGGTGAATGAATGAGTGTGTGGCCCATTTCATTAGGCAGGCCGTTGATTAGTTCTCCCACTACCATATTTTTTTCTTTCCTGAATATTTGTACCCTACCTGACTTCACCTGCTGGTGGAAAAGTGAAACGGGATCATGAGATGATGATCATGATCATGACGATGGTAAAGTTTGAAACAACTCCTACACTAAGATAACGATTTTTCTGCTTAACTCTTACAAACACAGGATAATTTCATGTAACCTACAGAGGATTTCTCAGATCGAAATGGTTAGAAACAAATCTAATCTAAATGTAATTTTCTTCTGACGGCGATAACTCTATTCTGCTCTGACTACAACCATGTGCTTGGGGTTAAAATGCAAGAGAGCGTCTCGAAGTGGAGAGGTACATACTGCACGCATGACGCCTTAATAAAATACACACCATTCACTTCCTGTGTCATATTACCGTTATACCATGAATGTTTCCACAGTTATCACTCACTCCACTTAAGGAACACGAAACAACACAATGCTGTCAGTCAGCGTCAGTATCGGACATTACCTTCTTGACCACGCCATTCACCAAGGAAACTTTGTGTGAGATACGTGGCGCTGTTATCACCTTTCACAACGAGGGCTGCTACAAATGAATGACAACACTGCTTCCTATGCATAAATTCAGACACGTCGCAAACCAACGATGTACGGCATCCTTATGACAACAGGCCTTCCAACGGTGGGCAGAAACAACGTACATTTGCAATATTCATCGTTAACTGTGTCTGGCTTTTTCACGCTGAATGTGTACCGGTTTTTATTTATTTATTTATTTATTTTTTTATCTGGAGCACATTTGGTTTGGGAACTAATGAAGTGACATTACGATCCGTCCAATCCATCTCAATGTTGATCAGCAAGATGCCATTAAGTTTATACAATTTACTTACACTAGGCTATACGGAATGGTATACGTCTCAGGAGTGGAGAGGATATTTTCTGTATTACATTCTTGGTAACCCCAATAACTGTATCCAGCTCGAGGGAATTTACACAGTGATGGGGTCTGATGTAGCCTTTAATAAACTCCACTAATTGGGTGTTCTTTTAAGTCAAATAAAATGTTCCGCCAACGCCAGCAATGAAATAAAAAATGATTTCTTTGGGCATAAGAAGTTACCTGATCGAATCTCGGCATAGCTTAAATATGTATCATCAACACATTACATCAGTTTCGCCATCATCCCATCAGTCTCTGTACTATCAACACACACCATTAGTTTCTTCGTTGCCAACAAGCTTCATCAATTCTCTGTTATCAACACTTCCTGTCAATTTCACAAGCATCAAAACCAAATGTTATGTCAAATTTTCAACATACCGCCAACTCCTACTTCCATTCTTCTCACCAACATGCTCCACAAATTCCTCCATTACTGGCACCACTTGCATCAATACAAACAAGGCAGAGTAAAAACCAGCAAATAAACACGATCCCTTTCATATTTATTTCTCTGACACTAAAACAAAAATTCTTTCACTTCTGTCTCCAGCGTGTTGACGTCATGCACCCATATACTACTTCCTTGTCGTTTACAGGAAAAAAATACTTACCTAGTTTCCCGAAGCTGTTTGATATCCGCCTCTTGAGCTTCTGCACCTTACTTAATGCTCCTCCTTTCTTCTCCCTCATCACCACCTCTGTAAGGAAAGGTAGAGTTACGTAAGTTTTTTTTTATTTTTTTTTTTTTAATAACAGAACAGAGGAAGGAAAAACAAATGAATAAAAAAAAAATCCACACACCAGATTACTGGTGTCTGCTGTTCATAAAATATCTGTAACAGTTAGACTTGAACAGCTGTAGGTTGAAGTCTGGAGGGAAACAACTCTGGGGAAGCGAGTTCCAGAGATACGTAGTTTGGGGAATGAAAGAATTCTGATAGGCAGAAGTTCTGCAATATGGCTGAGTGACATTCCAGTCATGAGCGCTGCCAGCTGCCCGTGTAGCACGAGGGAAGGCATGGAGAGGTGGCACCATGGACGCAACTTCGTCTGAGCATTTGCTGTAGAAATATCTGTAAAATAACGCAAGGGAGGCAACATTCCTTCTTACTTGTAGGGGAGGTAGTTTATTAGTAATAGCAGGGTTATTAATAATTCTAATAGCCTTGTTCTAAATTTTGTCTACTTGTTTTAATGCAACCTCCCCACATCCACTCCACAAGGGTGAGCAGTATTCAAGCTGAGAGCGCACATGACTCTTATAAATTATAGCTAACTGCTCGTCAGTGAAGAAGTTACGGACTCTGTACAATAATCCAAGTTTCTTTGAGGCGGTTTTAGCAAGTGATCTGACATGAGAGGTCTAGCTGAGGGCATTGTTAAGCGAGACGCCGAGAATTTCAATACTTTTGGAAATGGGAATATTTGTAGCACTGACGGTAATATACGATTCTGGCAATACCTGCCTATTAGTAAATTGTATATATTTAGTTTTACTAGTATTAAATGAGACAAGGTTGTTTTGTCCCCATTCACTGATCGTGGATAAGTCTTGATTTAAAGAGATGGCTGTACTGAGGTGAGAGTTAGAGATATCGGACTTTGCAAATGTCTGAGTGTGAATGAACTATGAAGTGTTGAGTCATCTGCATATGAATGGATGGGATTGTGGGTGACAGATAAGAGATAATTAATATGAACGAGGAACAAGGTTGGTGCCAGAACTGATCCCTGTGGCACGCCGGCGTTGAGTGAGTGGATAGTGGAATATACATCATCTACTTTTACTCTTATATTTCTATTGCTGAGATATGAGGAAATCAAAGGAACAAAAGAGTTTAGTTCATAGCAAGAAAGTTTGGACAACAGCGAAACGGTGCCACACTCTGTCGAAAGCTTTAGAAATATCCAGGGCTACTGCATGAGTTTCACCATGTAGATCAACTGATTAATGGATGGTATGAGTTAAGAGATTGAGTATATCAATGGTGGATCTTTCTTGGCGAAAACCATATTGTCTATCACTAATGAAGTTGTTGGATTCAAGATGTTTAACTATGTGCTTATTAATCACAGTTTCAAAAACCTTACCAAGAGAAGATATGACAGCTATTGGTCTGTATCAGAAGGGTCAGAGGAACTTCCTTTCTTTGGAATTGGGTGGATATTGGCTTCTTTCCACGAATTAGGGAATGAAGAAGAAGGTATGCATAGTCTGAATAATTTTGCAAGAACGCAGCTTGAATGGCTAGTTACCTCAGATTATCTTAAGTATTATCCCTAATTAATGAAACCATAAGTCAAGTGTCAGCAAAGGCTGTCCCCTTCCTAACAGTGTAGGAGGAACGGTACAGTTTATAAGGGGACAATCCATCATCATCATTATCCTCATCATTATCACAAATCGATTTTGCACTTTAAAAAAAAAAGAAAAACAGGTTGGCAGGATTCACAAAAAGGGAAAAAACACCATCAGAAGAGTTTCCATCAGTGCCCGGTAAATATCAGCCAACCTACAGCGCTGCATCATGGAAGTGTGGACATGATGAATATTAAGTGGAGGGCACATTTACATTAGTTAAGGCTTACTCTGATAATTCGTGTGTGTGTGTGTGTGTGTGTGTGTGTGTGTGTGTGTGTGTGTGTGTGTGTGTGTGTGTGTGTGTGTGTGTGTGTGTGGGGACATACAGTATACACTGTGCTTGCCGTACAAGAAAAACACGCAGATAGTGAGCTGAAAGGAACAACGACTAAATTTATAAAGGAACTACAGTAGGTACAGTTGGCATCAAAAGTACTGTCGCCTCCCCTGCTTTTCTCTTCATAGTCTCTGAAAATCGGTGTAGTTAATCCGCAGCAACCAACACTGATGACACTGATCTGAAGGTAAATAAGACCATCAGTGTCAGTTGATGTGGATTTGCAACACTGATTTCCAAAGTCAATGGAGAGAAAAGGAGTAAAAGCGACAGAACTTTTAATGGCAACTATACTTGGTATTTTGTAGTGGTACTCTGGACGGCCGCAGCCTCCCTCCATGACTCTGAATACGGAAGCAGCCATCGATGAGGGTGCACAGTGAAGCCTGGTAAACCCAATGCTCGCTACTTGCCCGGATAATGGCGAATGAGAGATTACAGAGGCGAGGGGTGTTGCGCGAAGGGAGGCACAACACCCTTTTGTGGGCTACTGAGATACAAGATGAGGTTCCACCTGCACTGGAAGCACTGCCCTCACTGCACATTCCATTCCTTGTGTAGGCATATCAACTGATAATACATTACATTATAAACTGTTAGCTGGGCTTTTATTGTACCAAACTGTGGAATGAAATGTGGAGTGTGGATTGTAAATTCACAGGTTCACACACAGCTGCTGCATACGATAAGCTGAGGAACAGAGGATAAATACTGCCAATATTATCGTTAATGGTCTGCCACAAAAACCCACCAACACGCCATACATACACCCCTGCTAAAACCATGACACCAGGCCTGAAGGAGACAACCCTAGCTCACAATACAGACGGTGGGTATTACGGCCACAGATCTTTAAACAGAATGGGCCGGGTTGTGGTCAAGTCCCAATTTCTAACGAGCATTTATGGAGGGTAAGAGCATTACCTGTGGTTGATCTAGGCTATATGCCAGGTTACACACAGCAATCTGGAGTGATGTTTAAAAAATGTCAGAAAATGAGGGTTTGGCATCACTTTTGCCTTCTCAGTTAAGAATATGGCTGTTCCCGTGATGGCCAACTGGTGACGTGCGAGTTGCTGTTAGTCAGACGCATAAGAAAGTCATAGCGTACCTGCAACAACATCTGCATAGTAGTTATCCTTTTACGCTGCTATCTTGTGCTATTATCTGACAATAATTAACGGTATCTTATCATCATCATATAAGCTGCCTCTTGTATCAAGTCATCACCATCATCATCATCACCGCTTTCTCTGTTTCCTCTGTGTGCCATCATCATCAGGAATATTCATGAATATCCCAACCATCGTCATCCTCCTATCGCCCATCATCACATCTACACAGTGGTGGTGCGTGAGGGTGTAGGGAAGTCTCTGTTGCTGGGAGGATGGAATACTGAACAGGCTACCTCATTAATGCTCAGAGACGTACAAATGAAAAGTTTCAATGCTTTTATATGCAACTATCACGTCCTTATTCTCTACGACAAGGAAAGTATGTTTTTAGCCCTGTTTGTTCGTTATTTGTTTGTCTGTTAGCAGGATTACTCAAGAACTAAAAAGAGAGATTTGGACCAAATTTGGTGGCCCATGTCCCAGGGAACAATCGATTAACTTTTGGGACCGATCCGGATCGCGGTACAGAATCTGGATCCGGAATTACGCCCTTGTCGGAGAGATGCACTCCACCGAGTATCCCTCTAGTTTTTTCTGTATTTACTACAATTTAACACAAATTAACTGTTCATTCTTGTCAAGTTTCAATTTTAAATTATGACAGAAAAGATACGGAATGCAAAACGCGTTTAAAAGCAGAGAAAAGTTATTCACAGCACTAGTGGATGTGAGGCAGGATGCTGTTGTTGCTGCTTAACACCAGCCCGTCTGCCCAAACAGACCCGTCCACCGCAGATATACAACCGTCCCTATGTGGTTGTCCCACAGGTTCCCTACACCGTTGATGCTGTGTCTGCGTCATGGTGTATCGTGTGTGTGTGTGTGTGTGTGTGTGTGTGTGTGTGTGTGTGTGTGTGTGTGTGTGTGTGTGTGTGTGTGTGTGTGTGTGTGTGTGTGTGTGTGTGTGTGTGTGTGTGTTGTTTGGACCTATGCTACTATAAAGCCACGTGTCGTCTGTGATACTATTCAACTCAAATTTAAGCTGGTAACTTAGAAGGGATGGGTGAACTCGGTCAGCTCTAATTAAGGACACTTATGATAGGTTAACGTCAAAAAGGGGGCTTGTAACAGTGTCCTGATCGAGGTGTTGTACTGCTCTGTGCGTGGAATAGGTATGCACTGTAGAAGCTTTCAGTGTTAGTGTAGGAATGTATGGAGGTGGGATATTTTCAAAGACGGTCTGGTAATGTTAAAAACTGTTTTATGTACCTAGTTGTGCTGGGTGGCTTTCTAATATAATGACGGGTTCTGTATGTTTGCACAGCTTGCCACATTAAACACTGTGCCTTTAATATCGAGATAGTCTCTAACAGAGGGGAAATTAGTTTCACAGTGTAGGTGAGCTGTGGGAGTAATACTGGTGCAGCCAGTGAGAGTTCACACTGCATTGTTCTTTATGGTATGCGAGTTGCTGTAGTTGGTGCTGAGTATGATGGAAGCCCATGTCGGTGAAGTATACGAGATCAAGATTGCTAGCAGAGTCGGGAGTGTTTCTTTTTGTTGTCCAAAGTCTGTCCCTGTAATTCTCCTGAGTGCATCGACTCTTTAGAAATGGGGCAATCTTGTTGCTGTGAGCACGCCATATCTGCAACGTGATGTGTAGTTGTTAGGGTAAAGATCAGCTGCATTTAGGGCAATGTTTGTGGAGTGTTTGTGGGGGCTGAGGTGTGGGAATATCGGGGATGTATAGGCTGAAGAATAGGTGGGAGAACAAAGCCTTGGGGAACCCCGCTGGGGAAGTTTTGTGTCCGTAATGACTTGCCCTGGAATGTAACGTCTGCTTGTCTGCCTAACAGATGCTTGACAGACAAGCATTTCGTGCTGTTCTCCATGCCTGTTTTGAAGATTCTGGTGAGTAATTTGCGTCGGAAGATGGTATCAAAGGTTTTGCAAATGTTTGTTGTTGTATGAAGTGTACGTTGTGCGGGCCTCGTGGAGTTTATGCCGTCAGATGCAGCATGCGTGAGGTTAGTTAGGAAGGTGTCAGTGGAGTGCAGAACTTAAAAGCCAAGTTGTGAGGGAGCAAGGGGGATATGAGGTGTGACTTTGTTAAGACTCAGGTATTCAGCAGCTTGAATAGTGTGATGAATAGTTATGCGTTCTAATTATAAAGGGTGTGCTGAGTTTTTATTTGGTATGAATAGAGTGATGACAATCATGGGTTTCCAAATGCTGGGAATGCAAGAAAGGGTATATGAGTAGTTGCTAATATTCGTGATGGCCTGGATAAGTAATTACTGTGGGAAGTAATGAGTGTGTGGAATGGAAGGAAGAGTACAAATCGCCAGTCGTAGCTTGTATTGAAGATGAAAAGTAAAACAGTTCTGAAAAAAGATGATGATTTTAGTGGCAAACTCGACTTACATGCTTTGTTTATGGCTGTATTCACCCTTTCAGACTGATGACATATTTTACATTTTATTCATACAACCTCTAGGCGGTTTTTTCCACCTTACGATATACCCTTCCAACTGGGGATGTTAGATACATCTTATTATCCCTCTGAATAAACGACGCGTTTCTTAAGATTAATAAAATCGTTCAGAAACAGCAAAAATGAAATAAAATCATTCGGCAGTTGAATGCTAATCGTCCAACAAAATGTTTTTGGGTTAGGTACCAGCTACCTACATACCAAATTTGAAGGCGAGACATTTTGGCAAACACACACACACACACACACACACACACACACACACACACACAGACTGTATCGTCTCGCCTTCGGGAGCGGTAATGATTCTCACTGCTCAACGGAATTCACTAGCTGCGATTCACAACAAGCCAATCCATATTAAAAATTATTTGGCTGCTGGCATTCCGTTGTCTTTGACCAAATCTTCAACAAAAGGAACAGGCTTCTGTACATCCACATAACTGCTATTTCCTGAAAGTTAGATGAAAGTTCGTCCACAACTTTTCGAGACATTCTTGCACCAGATACGTACAGACATACTGTACAGTCACACAAACCAACAATAATTAAACGCTTCGCCTTGCTTAAGGCGGACAATAATAAAACTACAATGACGTTGTAGAAATTAAGGTGTACGAGTTAAACTAACCTCTTAACACCAAAATAAACAATATCGTCTGGCAAAAAAAAAAAAAAAAAAAAAGTCCTTGCACTAAATGGATGAATACCCTGGTTCCAAATATCTTCACAGCAGAAACTCAGCCTTTATGATGAATAAAATCGTGTAAGCGTCATCACATTCAACGCGTCATCACACGTATGACATCATCACACTTAAGGCCGCATCACACTTTATGTCATCGCGCTTAAGATGCAATATTTAACCCCTTTAGCCCGAGGACGCCTTATTTCATTATTGCCGTTTCCAAACTACTTTATTCAGGTTAGGAACAAACCTGGTGGGTTATACTTATCCTTTATTAACCTCTAAACTACCAAAATCGTTCTCCCAGGCTGAGTACTCGTATCATCGTCTGGGGAGAGTAAACCTGAGACGTAAAACCCATGGCAGTGAACGTCTAACACATGTTCTCTGGGATGTTATATTAAAACCGAGTGTGCCAAGGTGTGCACAAACTCTACTTTCTGATGACAGTTTCTGCAACATGTAACGATGACTGAATACGTCTGACTCCACTGCATCGTTGTTCAGTTCACTGTGTAATGTGGGATGACGGCTGACTGCATCTAATAATTACAGAGGTTCCGTATTTAACCGCAAAAAATAAGGGAGGGATTACATTTTTTGTGCCTGTTATTATAAAACTGGCATGAGTGGAACACACCAGGTCAGCCCTGCAACACCTGGCCAGTCTGTCTGTCACTGCCTTGCCTCTGTCTCACAACTTAAGTGTTTTGTGATACACCATACTGAATACTGAATTAGACAACCATAACTATAGTTCCCATACTCATGATCACTACCAATACTATCACAACTACTATTCTAAAGACCACCACCACTATTACTCAAACTACAGCTACTACCATCCTCAAAACCATTACTGCTATAACCACAACCACCATAACTATCACAATGACACCTACCACAACTACAATCACTATTATCACACTCTCAACCTTTACCATCCACAACTACCATCTACATCTACCACTACCACCATCATTAGCACTATAATCACAAGCATCACCCTCACCATCACAACCACTCTCAGTATTCCCGCAATGACTACAACTAACACCAATACAACTACTGTTACAACTACCGCTCTGCTTATAAATTTTGGCCACTACCACTATAACCACAACTGCCACCACAGCCACCGCAACTACCCTAATCATACATCCACTCGCACCCAATCCAGCCCTACCACAACTACAACAACCACACTAGCTACCACAACCACCACGGCCATAACTTCCTCAACCACCATTAGTACCACAGCCACCATGACAACAACCACCACCACCACTACTACTACTAGCCTATTACTACAACTACTACCACCGATACCATTACTACCACAACCACTATTATTACTATCTATCTATCTGCTGCCGGACGCCTTAATCCCGTAAGGGTGGCCACAAACAAATCGCCTCCATGTCGCCCTGTCCCCCGCCATTTCACTGCCCTGTTCCTAGGTCACACACCCCTCTCCTCTCCACTCAATCCCTTCATCTCATCCTTAGCCTCCCTCTCCCTCTCCCCCCCCTCCACCTCACTCACATACACTCTCCTCGTTAGTCTCTCACTCTCCATCCTCTCCACATGGCCAAACCACCTCAATGTGTTTCTCCTAACGCTTCCTATCACATCCACATCCACACCACAACGCTCCTTCACTTCCTCATTTGTCAGTCTGTCTCTCCATGTGACTCCACATGCTCCTCTCAAATAACTCATTTCCAATGCTCTCACTCTAGACTTCTGTCCCTCCAACAAGGTCCAAGCTTCATTTCCATACGTTAAAGCTGGTATCACAATACTGTCATGCAGTAACTTTTTCACTTCCATGATCACTTCCCTGTTTCTTATCGCTGCTTTCAAGGAACCAGCAACCTTTCTTCCCTGATGTACCCTTTGAAGCACTTCACTCTCTAAAGTTCCATCCTTACTCATCACACTGCCTACTTAAACGCATTCACATTTTCCATTTCCTCCTCATCCAACCTCACTGTACATTCACTGACTTCATTTCTGTCGAAGACAACAATTGTACTCATCCCTACATTCACCTGCCCTAATGAGAGAGGGAAGTGTTTGGAAACTCCCTGTACTGCTGTTTGCAGATGATACTGTGTTGTTAAGTCAAGACGAAGGGAAGCTGCAAGGCTTGGTGGATGAGTCTGGGAGAGTGTGTAAGAAACTATTATTACCAGAACAATTACCACTACTATTACAAGCACCGCAACTGCCACAACCGCCACTACTACCATGGCAACAATTACCTCTATTATACCACAGCTACACAACCACAGCCACCACTATTGCCGTAACTACAACTGGAAAGCGCTCAAACAGCGCATACCTCCGCTAATGCCATTGCCATTAAAAAGGATCCAGATCCGGATCCACTTCAAAATTTATTCAATTCTTTCTTGGTCCATGGCCCACCTTTCCACAAAATTACTCCGGATCCGGATCAGCCCCAAAATGTAATCATTACTCCTTGGCCCATGGCCTAACCTTCCACAAAATTTCATCAAAATCAGTTCATAACTTTTTTGAGCAATTCTGCTAACAGACAGACAGACAGACACAGACATATGAACAAACAAACACACAAACAAACCAACGTCGGCAAAAACATAACCTCCTTGGCGGAGGTACGTATCACAACTCCTACATCTGCCTCACCTACCTTAACAACCACAACTACCACTTCCACTAGAACAACCAAACTACCACAACCATCACAACCGCCACACCAGAGCCCCGATAAAGAATGATTAGTGGTAGTTGCCTGATTTGTGTCCTACCTCTGTCACTACCACCACCACCACTACCACTACCACCACCACAATACTACCCCACTAACAATATTACCAACCACCATTACCAACACTTCTATCATCCATTATTATCTCCGCCAAGGAGGTGATGTTTTTGCCGCCGTTTGTTTGTTTGTCTGTTTGTTTCTTTGTTAGCAGGACTGCTCTAAAAGTTGTAAACTGATTCTGATTAAATTTTGTGGAAGGGTGGGCTATGGGCCAAGAAATTATTAAATTTAGAGGCGGCTCCAGCTCCGGGTCTGCAGCATCCCGCACAATACCTCCAAAAGTTCTCGGTGAATTTCTATGAAATTTTGTGGGAAGGTGGGCCATGGATCAAGAAAGAACTGATTTAATTTTGGGGCGGATCCGAACCCTATATCCACGGATCCGGATTCTATATCCACGGATCTGCTGGCAGGATTACTCAAACCTTATGAACGGATATTGATGAAATTTTGTGGAAGGGTGGGCCATGGACCAAGGAAGAATTGATTAAATTTGGGGGCGGATCCGGATCCAGATCCTATATCCACGTATCCGTATCCGGATCGTTTTTAATGGCAATGGCATTGCCGGAGGTATGCGCTCTCTGAGTGCTTTGTAGTTAACATTACTATCACAACCACTACCAACAACAACCACTAATACCAATACCAACACTGCTTGCACGACTAGCAACATTATTACACAGACATGAGAGAGAGAGAGAGAGAGAGAGAGAGAGAGAGAGAGAGAGAGAGAGAGAGAGAGAGAGAGAGAGAGAGAGAGAGAGAGAGAGAGAGAGAGAGAGAGAGAGAGAGAGAGAGAGCTAAATAAATCTACGGAAATAACTATCCTACAGAGCAATATAACCCTGCGGAAATAACTACCCAGGTTTCACTACCAAACTCCCCCTCCCCCTTTCTCTCTCTCTCTCTCTCTCTTTCTCTCTCTGTATGAAATGAGATAATACTAGCACTTTAAGTCAGTATATTATGATATTAATTTCTTTTCCTTCCTTCTTGAATTTTATCATCTTTCTCTTCTTTCCTTTCCCTTCCCTCTCTGCACTAATCTTCCCTTCCTTCCATTTCTCTTATACCTTTCCATTCCTATCTCACCTCTCTTCTCTTCCTTTCCCCTCCTTGTCATTCCTTCCATTCCCTTCCCATCCTTTCGTCTCCCACACCACCTCCCTTCCTTTCCCTTTCCCTTTCCTTCCCTTCATTCGCATTTCCTTTCTCTCCCTTCCTTCCTTTCATTCGATCACTTCCTTTCCTTCCCCTCATTCTCTCGCTGGTTGTCCTTCCCTTCACTCTCTCGCATGCCTTCTTTTCCTCCTCCTGCTTTCTATCGCTCCCACTGCTTTCCTTCCCTTTCCTTTCTTTCTCTTCCTTTCATTCCCTTCCGTTCCTTCCCCTCCCTTTCCTTTCCTTCCACTTTCCCCCCACCACTTTCTTCTCTATCCCCTCCCTTTCTCTGCCCTTCCATTCCTCTCACCATTATCAGGGCTTTACGAGAGAGAGAGAGAGAGAGAGAGAGAGAGAGAGAGAGAGAGAGAGAGAGAGAATGGTGGAGGGAAGTGTATGAGTGTCAGTCATGTCTGCCCTCACACCCCGTTATGTTGGTGTCACGTCAGGGTGTTGGGGTGGCGTGGCAGTGTGGTTAGGGCTCCGTGGCACGTGTTCCTTACCTTTATTTACGCACCTGCCTGCCTAACACCTTGCAGCCCACCACCTCATTTCTGTTCTAATCTTGCTATTTCACCACAATATTACTCCGTTATGAGGTTCTTTTCCAGGTAAAAGCGTTAAATATTACGTTCATTAGCCTCTTCACCACAACCAGGCTCTGCTAAGTTGAATACAATCATCATCATATGGAAAGAATTAATGACCAATGGCCTTCCTGGCCTGAACAGTGTAATATTCTTGTGCATTTTCTACATACCGGTACTAAATTCCCTGTGTCCATATTAACCCTTCAAATATAATGACGTCTTTTTCTTTTCATTCTTGCGTCCACCAAACGATTATACTCAGCTTAGGGGAGCCCCTTAGTGGTGAAAGCTTAATGACGACCGTACTTATCCCCTACAGTTTGGAACGTCTCTCTTA
>NC_136976.1:44925910-44943410 GCF_032717465.1 Coenobita brevimanus
AGGCCAGAACCTACGGAGTTTGAAACCACGACTGTATTACCTGCAAGCACCGGCTGGTTCACTTCCCAGTCCCCTTCCCCCAGCATTCCCTAAACTTGTCCCTCCTGCCAGTACCCATACATCCGCCCCTCTTACCATCCCGGCCATGAAGAGACTGAACCAATCCAAGCGAATCCCATCTCTACCTCAAACCATTTACTTTCCTCCCATTCCACTCTCACACATGCTGAACTCTTCACTGGACTAATAAACTTCCGTCCCACCCCATGCCTCTGTAACGCTTGCCTAAAGACGTTCTCCATCAACTCAGATTCCCCCTCCCCCCTTTTTTTTAATAATTCTATTTCTCACAAATTTTTCAAAGCAACAAAAAAACTCCCTGTACTTCGCTAATATGGTGTCCAGGACGTTGCACTATTTCTCCAATTACCACTCTTGTATATATCGATTATATGGTCGGTTCCATAGACTTACACCTCTTTCCATAATACATATATGCACATTCAAGAACTCAAGTCAGAGCCTCAGAGAACTTTTGTTATCGCTGTTTATGTAAATCTGACACTACATGGGCAGGGGTTCTGGTCCACTCCTGCTGCCCTTTTCAGTTGTCAATACAACATTCAGGGCACAAGTGGGTTGTAGTTCTTTCCCCATCCCCAGAGAACAGTTTGCAGCCGCGAAGAAACGATCTGTACAGTGGACCAGCCCGGACTTTGACTTGACACACTTTTCCAATACCCGTGAAAATAATTATGAATGAACATTTTAATGAACAGATGACAATGTCCCTTATTTATTCCTCATCGTTCACTGCCTCCGTAATTTACTCATATAATTTATGATAAAGTCTATGAAAGTCACTTGTATAATGTACTACACTTCATCTGCATCTCACAAGCTTAACCAACTTTAACGTGTCACCTGCTCCATTTATTTCATTCTTTTTCTTAGATCATTTATACTTCCTTCGGTTCCAACTCTAAACCCCACCAGCCTAAGGACGTCTTTTTAAACCGGATTCTTGCTGCCACCAGACAATTATATCATTTAGCCTGGAGTTTGTTACAAGGAAGGAACACATACAGCCTTCATTCACCACTTCAGTACCTCCTAGATTAATCAATAAATACATCTGTCTATCCATTTATCTACGTGTGTGTGTGTGTGTGTGTGTGTGTGTGTGTGTGTGTGTGTGTGTGTGTGTGTGTGTGTGTGTGTGTGTGTGTGTGTGTGTGTGTGTGTGTGTGTGTGTGTGTGTGTGTGTGTGTGTGTGTGTGTAGCCATAAAGACATCACGGTACGGTAGTGAAGGTGTTAATGGTGGATGGTGAACTCCCCGAAATCTGGCTGTGTATCTGTCGACGTATGTTTATCGGCTGTAATTACCTGCCATCGAAATCTGTATCCACCCTGCTCGACTTTATATCTATGTGCTGAAGCCTACCTAATTAATTATGTCTATCAAAGTATTCAGCGATCTAATTACTTGCCCTTTTATCTATCTACGCACCTCCTCTCTGGGTCTATTAATATGTTTGTCTATCCATCGATCAATTTACACTTACAAATTTATCTATCACGTGTCATTCTATCTATTTACTTACCATCTACCTGCCTCTCAGTCCATCTAACACTGCTTATCTACCGGGACTAAAAATCTGTTTCCCCGTACAAGAGGAAATGCCTCGTTGACCGGCTTTCCCAGAACACCTCTCTCTCTCTCTCTCTCTCTCTCTCTCTCCCCCTCGTTTTTTTTTTTTTTGTCCGACTTTATCCATAAGTTTCACTGCCTGTTCCCTGAGGTTCATGAGTTCTCCAACGTCCTATACACCTCCACATGCCACCACTTCGGCGCTAACACCCACCGTCCATACTGAATACATGCTAGGGCCGTCTCATACAGGACTGGTGTACTGGTATTAGCGGGGGTGTTTATACGACATGGCGGGTCTTCTGGTACATCAGTAAAACCTGCTTTAGCGAAATTCAAATCCTTAAATTGTTCCCTGTCCAGGCAGGAATCGAACCTGGGTGCATTAGGATGACAGGCCACCTCACAATTTATATAATTAATCGTTTTACGTTATCAGTTGCAACCTTCTTCTGTGTGTGTGTGTGTGTGTGTGTGTGTGTGTGTGAACAGAGATTGATAAATGATATGTATATTTGCATATGAACGTATGTATGCACGTAACATATACCTATACGTGAAAGTTTATTGTGTGCATGCAGATAATAGACAAAATCTCAGTTTCTGGCTATTCCCGCCATCTTCTGTATATACCACATCATCTTCTTATCTGCAATTCTAACTTAAAGAATCAATCACCTTCGGTCGACTCAAGACTGAGTTAATACAGCGTCCTTCTGGCTTTCACGTGACATGGATTCGAATATATTGCTGGGATGTAGCTGAGAAGTGTTTTCTCTCCTGCAAATGCCGAGTCCTTTGGCAACTAAGCTCTACAGTACCTGGCTTGAGTGGTAAAGCTACATTTACACGTCCTCTCACAGTCTGTGGTGTCATGTATCAGAGATGGATGGATGGGGAGACAGACAGATGAAGAAAAACACAGATAAATAAAACGATACAGTGAAGGAGATGTAGAGGATAATGAAGATGCATGAATGAAGACAGATGGGGAGATAAATACAATCGGTGATGTTACGAGGAAGGGAGGAACACAGACACACACACACACACACACACACACACACACACACACACACACACACACACAAAAGCCAAGATACGTGCCAGGCCAGACATGCACCACACCTGCCACTCTCTGATGTCTGCAAGTCCCCGCTTCTCTGCTACCCGCTAAACCTCTTTCTTTGAAGTTCAAACATAATTTTTCTAGTTCACCTGGAGGCCGCAGGGGCCCTTTTCACTAACTCTGGTAGGACACCAATTCGTCTGAAGTTGGCCCACATACTGTACTATCAGAGTGAGTCCAGCATCAAGGAGGGCCCAAGTGTTGCAAGAATAGGCAGTAATACGCCCAGGCACAGTCTTCCTCTGTGATAATCCAGTGTCCTTCGTTGGCTATAAGGCACTACAACATGGGTCACAGATCAAGTATACAGTCTGGAGGTGATACAGCTGAAGCTAAACAAGGTACAGGTACAGTCACTCATAAAAGACTACCCCCCCCCCCACCGTACGGGAGAGACCTTGTAACTTGCAACATTCAGGTTTGGTAACAGTGCACTTGACGTCAGGGATAGGCGTGAGGAGTGGCGCAGGGGGGTGGGGGGGGTAGCCGATCTGCACGATACACTGCTTCAGCCCCCACTACCCCCCCAACACACACACTCCTTCCAACTGGGGTTCAGCACGGATGCAATTACTCTTCAGTTTAGTAAATAATTCACAATAGACTTAGTACTGTGGGTAAAAGTATTACATCTATTACATAATACCTTATGATGGAGTACTTAATGGTGAATTACAATACAAATTCGTTCGATAATTGGCCAGAAACACTTGAACCTCATATAAGACGTGTATGACACCAACTGTTTCATGCCTTCCAGTCACCCCCGCCCCCCCCCACTCATACTGGTGGGAAACAATGTCAGGAGGCTTTACGTCATATCAAATCTGTGCTGGGGAATGGGTTTATCTTTTTTAATTAAACATGACTGATAATTATAATACGTACTTGGTACAGGCACGAATCTCATCCATGTGTTCGTGAGTGCATTGGTAGAAATGTGATTCATCGTCTTAAAGGACCAGAAACAGAAAAATAAGGAAAATCTAATGAAGATGTAGGTCATTCAAGGCATAAATACTGTGGGATGGGGAACGTCTGGTCCCTGGAGAGTTATGTTGCTGGTGTGTGACTGTGAAGGTAATATACATATTTAAAACATAGTGCTCGGTGATTCCAAATATGACGTGACGCAGTATCGTGCAAATGAGCTCCACCCCCCCCCCCGGCGCCACTCCTCACCCCCATCCCTGACGTCAGGTGCACTTACCAAATCTGAATACCGTGAGTTACAAGGCCTCTCGCACGGGGTGGGAGGGGGGAGTACTTTCCTTTGTGAGTGGCTGTATATGTCCTGGACAGTAATCCCCCTCTGTGTCAGCGCCACTCAGGCTGTGGTGACTGGTCCTTCCAGCACTTCGTTAGGCAAGTCAGTTCCGCCACCACACACCACCACCTGAAGTATGTCCTCGGGTCAATCTCACACTCCCTGACCCACCACTGGACCCATGATGCACACAAGCTGCCCCGGACAATCCAATCAACATGAGGAAGATGACACTCGAGTGAAGACACACTAATGTAACACACACACACACACACACACTATAAAACTAGCTTTTGCTACACCTAAACATCTACCTTTAAATCATCCCACACTGTCTTCGTACCTCCACCACCCCACCCTTCACTGCCTCACCAGGGGCGTTGGGGACTGGCTAAGCTATGCAGTGCAATCGATCAGCCAACAGGTACTGTTATCTTAAATCCCAATCTCCCTCGGCTTCAAACACTCATGAACTACATATACTTGAAATGCCTTGACCCAGTAGACCACCAGGCAGTCACTTGGTTATATTACCACCAAGTGTACTAAAAGGTTTCCTGGGTACAAGAAGCATTAATTTCGTGCATAACACAGTGGAGAGTCACCTGAAGGCAGCATTACCTTAAGTGATGGGCATCCCCACCCACCATGTATATATATTCGTCCCTTCTTAAAAACCAAATGTATATCGAAGCAATTAGTTCATGAATCTGTGATGGAACAATTGTCACTATAGCGCCATGCCTTACGACAGCCACCTCCAGACAGAGCAACTGCGCCGCCTAAAAGTTGTGGGCATGATGGAATCAAAGAACATCCCATCCAATCATTTACAAGCCGTGGTACAGTGGCTAACGACCGGAGGTGATAGGCGACCAGTTCAGGTGCCCTCGGGGATCAGTGTGGTGTCTACAAACACCAGCTATAACCAAGGCAGTGACAGAACCCAGCTCCTAAAAAATCCAGCTGCCATCTGTCTTACCAGCAATGTGACATGGTAATACTATGTAAAACCTCGCTACACATGGGTAAAACAGTCAAATGAAGCTCATACTAGATAGGAAAAATTCAAGATCAGCCTGGATACTTTTGCATAGTAACCTACAGGTTGTATGTTGTGTGTCCTCCTGCCATAGTTGTATCTTTATAAACAAATAAAGTATATGTGCTATCTACCCAGTGTTACCTCAACCCTGGACTCAGTATTAAAGTAAGATGGGTCTAAACCATTACACACATATATAACGACAAAAACTATAAACGCAGGTGAGCAAATATACTGATCAACGAAGGAGAGAACATACAGGCAGCAAATGAATGGACGCAAGCAACGATGGAAGAAAACAGACTACAGGTACATGCAAAAACAAAAGGGCTGAATATAATGACACAGACATGCAAACAGACAGACATACGATTACACACACAAAGGTAGACAGACAGACAGACAATGGGTAAAGAGACAGACATACATACACGGAGATTTAAAAAAAAAAAGGGTTACAGCAAACAGCTGTAAACACACACACACACACACACACACACACACACACACACACACACACACACACACAGAAAAATATTAACTGGTACTTTAGTCAAATTCATGCAGATTAACAATCAAATCTGCTCTCTCTCTCTCTCTCTCTCCACTATTTTTTTTCATTCGTCATTCTTTCCATTCCGATTCTCTTCTTCTTCTTCTTCCTCTCCTGCTGCTGTTGTTGTTGTTATTATTGTTGCTTTTCTGTTGATTAGCTTTCTCCTTTCTTTATTCTTTTAATCCATCTCTCTCTCTCTCTCTCTCTCTCTCTCTCTCATCACATATTCAGGCCCTCTTAAGGTCATCCCCAGTCTAGCATGCAACTCTCTCGGCTCTGTAATGCATATCTTCGGGAGGTGGTGGCCGAGTGCTTACAGGGTGTTTGCTGGCAACTGTGGATACCAGTTAGCCTCCTCACTACCACAAGTTTTAGCACCGTGAGAGAGAGAGAGAGAGAGAGAGAGAGAGAGAGAGAGAGAGAGAGAGAGAGAGAGAGAGAGAGAGAGAGAGAGAGAATGTTACAAGTACTCTCTGTGTCTTACAAAATGTCCTCCAACAAGTCACTAATCCCCCCCTGCTGCCACCGATGCGAAAACATATATCCCTAGCATATCACAATACAGACAGTGGGTATTAGTGCCCAAGGGGTGATGTGAGGTATATGGTGCCATCTGTCGGTATCTGGGTGAACTAGCAGACCCCAGACCTTAGCTTCATGTATCAATCGAATACACCCACCACCCACACGCTCTCTCTCTCTCTCTCTCTCTCTCTCTCTCTCTCTCTCTCTCTCTCCGTAAGATGAGACACGGAAATACCTGTACTTGTTTTCCTTGACTCCTCTGCTAAGATACTTTTTTCCTGTAGCCTTTTAGCAACGTACCCACTTCCCTACACTTGGAACAGCATTACAGTCTGACAGTTTTTTTCTACGATACAATAAGCACCGACAGGTTTAACACGATGATACACAGGTGACTAATAAGGAGTATTGGTAAACAGAGAGGCTTGACAATAAAAAGTACTAACAATGCGGAATCGTTTACTTGGCTGGCTTAATTAATTGATGGCACCCGGATTGGCAGTGCTCTGGATGGAACATTTAAGCCTGACTGATGTGAACTCTTTCGCCTTTTACTCTTCAGCACTCCCTGCATATAAATCCACTGCAAGGCCACTCGTAAAATATTTATAGCTTAGTTCCGATTACGAGATATGATACCGTTATCTTTAACCCTCAGATATATGCAACTTAAAAGTGCCAGCCATTCCACTACTACTTTCCATCATTTCTTTAAAACTTCCTTCGGCTTTCATTCGGCAAACTGCTGCTATCTCTGTTTGCAATTTATCAAAAAAGCTTCAGTGACATACAGACAGCGCTGTTCAGTTCAACACTGCATTATTGCCTGTGACATCCTAATACACCACACTCTAACAGATACTACAACAAATGTGCCTAAAGTACACAAACATACCAAATTAATCTAAGCACATCTCTGCAAACACGTCTTCATTACGTCATTTTACTATCCTCACACTTCAGCTGGGCAGAGACGTTTTTAGATACAGTGTTTACTTCTAGCTTTCGTTATCCCGGTCATTACTAAAGGTCTTTCTTAATCTGAAATAAACTTGGCTGGAAGTAATACGAACACTTAAAAAAAAAAAAGTCATACTGAAAGGGTTGCAATATATTTCCAGGGCAAACACCTAATATCAGTAATTACATGTAGCTATTAATTAAAATGTAATAACAATGTAGTAACGTAGGGCCCTATGATCAGATACAGTTATGAATGTTGCCGCGTTTTACATTGAACAATACTGTATGTCTGCAACAAATGGCCTATGACAAGCTAACATACAAATATCTGCGATCGCTAAACGCAAATGTTCAAGCATAATGTTTAAAGATAAACTAACGAGGATACCAAGGACAGCATACATAAGTTTTACACATTCTGACACCTGTATCTATCGAACCCTATTGGCAACTCGTCTTTTAGTATTGCTGCATTCAGTCCCCATCACTGTCTCACACATTCGTTATCGTCATAAATGTCTGCCCAAGTACGGCTATTAATGTAATGGATTGGCAATTTTGATATTCGGTATTATACACTTTATCCTAACTGTTGCTACATTGATTTTCAAGAAAGTGTCCTTGATACAAATTATGTTAAGATGTTTCAAGCAACTCCGTCGTAAGAGATTAAATGTTGCCTGAAAGTACTGCAAAAATGTTACTACACACTTTCCTGTACTGCTGACTGCAGGAGGGTCTGCAGGATCTGGGTTGCTGTCTGCTTGCCTATCCTATCAGTAGACTTTTATTTTTGCTTGCCTAGTGAGGCGACAATGTAATCACCTGTGTGTGTGTGTGTGTGTGTGTGTGTGTGTGTGTGTGTGTGTGTGTGTGTGTGTGTGTGTGTGTGTGTGTGTGTGTGTGCGCTGCTGTTCCCCAAATATCTCAAAATCAAGTGGTCAAAATGTATCCAAACTCTGTGGGCAGTATCCCGGGATATATGGCTTGTTTGCTAATAATTGTAGAGAAGCTGTGATGATATGTCTCTAACTACCAGTGGATTTTGTAAGAAAAAATACCATCAAACTTTTTTCTTTAGCTTGCCATTATTCACTATTTTCTACCGTACCCTGAACGAAGAGAATGGCTATTTAAACGATTAGAAATTCTTCAAAGGCATGTTATACTCAATGACCTGCACCTGCACCAACATAATACCCCTGACTTCAGGCTTCTGAATACTAGGGCGTTATTTAACTTTGAGTAAACAGTGAAATTATATGACTTTTTTCTCGACTTTCGCGAAGCTGCGATGATATGCCTCTGACTGCCAGAGGATTACTGATCTAGTTTCTTAATGATGACAGGCGTTATGCATTCGCGGGCATATGCTTTAACTTACAATTGAGACATATATCTCTGTCATCACAGGTTACAGCCAAATCACCAAGTAAAGACACTGGTACCTGGTGGCAATAACCATCCCTTCACTTGATGTGGTGCTGCCTACATCTTGCTTCACCTTTATCGTTCATTTCTGTGCCTGTTCTCCCAAGTTCCTAGTTCTCCCTTTCCTTCCTGTCATTTTTTATTCTTCTTTTATCCACTTCAGGTAGCTGTACACTGACTGTCAAGTCTAATGGTTTCCGGTAACCTACGGAAACCATTTACAACGCTGGGTGGTAACCATATAGCCAGACCACGGTGAAGTGAAGCCTACTGTGGTCCACCTTTTGACTGGATGGAGACGCAAATGCGACATCCACCTAGGAACCTAACTACTACACATCTCCCCGAGCCACGCTGTAACCAAGCTCTGTCAAACACAACGGAACATCGGTTCACTGCGTGGGACGGCCTGGTAGGGGCGGTTGCTTGACTGTGGTTGATGGGTTTGCTCTGTCGGAGAAACTGGGATTGATCATCATCATCATCATCATCAACAACAACAACAGCCCAGTACAGATTATGAGGCTTAAGTACTTTTTATTTCTATAATCTTACGAAACAAGCCAAGTCTGCCAAAACACGAGTGAAGAATAGACTGAGAGAGAGAGAGAGAGAGAGAGAGGGGGGGGGGGATGAAGTGATAACATTTGGTTAAATGAGTTTCTTGATATTTGATGAGAAGAGATGAAAGGAGGTGAAGGAAAAAGGAACGGAAAAGCGGAGGGAGGGAGAGATGGAAAGAATAAAGAAAAAGAGGAGGGGAAGGAAGGAGGGAGAGGGGAGGGGGAAAGGAGGGGGTGAGGCAATGAGGGAGAGGCGAGGAGGATGGGAGGGAAGGAGGGAGAGGAGAGGAGGAAGGGAGGGAAGGAGGATGAGGGAAGGGAGGGAAGGAGGAAGAGGGAGGGGAGGGGCGAAGGAAGAAGGGAGGGAGGGAGGGAGGGAGGAAGATGGAAGGGAGAAATGGAGAAGAGAGTGGAGGATGAAGGAAGAGAAAGAGAGGAGAGGGGAGAAGAAAGTGAGGGGAAAGGGGAGACAGAAGGGAGAGGTGGGGAGGAGAGGAGAGAGAGGGATGAAGATGACACTCTCGCAGACAGACAGAGGCAATTATGGAGGGTGGGTAGGTAGGGAGAAGAGGGGTGGGTAGGTAGGGGAGTAGAGGGGTGGGTAGGAGGGGAGTAGAGGGGTGGGTAGGAGGGGAGCAGAGGGGTGGGTAGGAGGGGAGTAGAGGGGTGGGTAGGTTGATGACAGAAAGGGTGAAGTAAGAGGCAGTCATTAATGCTACGGCACTGTCAGGTAGGTAGGATGAAAGGTAGGTAATTAAGTAGGTAGATAGGTAGGTAAAGAAGGTGAGAAGGAAAGGACCAACAAGCTATGAAAGGCATTGCACGTAATAGGAATGAAGAATATATTTGTTATCTGTAGCAGTGCGTGTGAGGTTAACTTTAGGACCAAACCCTTCCACTTCAGGAGAAAAAACAGCCAAAATAATAATTCCTAAAACTGTCCAATACGAATGAGTAATGGAGGTGTGTGTGTGTGTGTGTGTGTGTGTGTGTGTGTGTGTGTGTGTGTGTGTGTGTGTAATGAGAGGAATGCATGTGAAGGTTACAGGCACATGAGAGGACAAACTATCACCACACACCGATAATATCCAACACGATTTGAATCACACACACACACTCAGGCCACAAACAGAATGAAGGGAAAAACAGAAGGAAGAGAGGAAAGGATGACAGAAGGAACAAGCGCAGGTAAATAATTTAGGTAGGGGTGCGGTGAGGTGAGGTAAGAGAGAGTGATCAATGTTATGGCTCAGTGGCGTCACCTCACCTTACCACCTCACTCACCTTTCCTCATACCCCTCACACACCCATCACTTTTTCATAATATGTACTATCATCACACACACACACACACACACACACACACACACACACACACACACACACACACACACGTGGTTTTGAAAATGAAGAGAGCAGCAGCAGCAGCAGCAGCAAAGGTAGCAGCATCACTACTATTACTATTACTGATGATGATGATGATGATGATGATGATAGTACTACTAATAATGATAATAATAACAAAGAACAAGCACTACGGTACATATGAAGGTAAAGGTACAGGTGGTGGACACGAGGCAGGTGTGGAGTGCAGAGGGACGTAAGGCTCAAGCTGGCAGAACCTGTTTAGATGGCAGTGACGTCAAAGCGGCCATGTGCGGTGACCATATTAAGCCAGAACAACATTGTCTTGTACCTGGACAACACGGTGTATACCTGTTTATATGTATACCTGTGTCCATGTTCAGGTGTAGCTGTCCATTTATCTAGTCATCTACTCTTTATCTATCTGTCTGTCTCAATACCTCAACTATACTGCAGTCCTTTCATCTTAACTTTGACCAGCCTTCCGTCCTTTTGCAGCTTATTTCCCGTAACCCACTGGCAGAATATGACAATACTAAGGGTCTATTCCGTTTCCACAGCACTCCTTCGTGACTAGCATCATATTCAAGTATTCATCTCTTCTTACAACTCTTCATTCAAGATGGAGAGGTGGCAATTTTAGGCTAAGTCAAAGCAAAAAGAGTAGCGTTAGTGTGTGTGTGTGTGTGTGTGTGTGTGTGTGTGTGTGTGTGTGTGTGTGTGTGTGTGTGTGTGTGTGTGTGTGTGTGTGTGTGTGTGTGTGTAAAAATCCTTGGGTGTGTCACTGAGACGAGAGAGGCCAGTACCGAGGAATGTCTGATCATATGACTGTGGTATGCAGGTGAAACCGAGACGAGCAGGGAAGAAGACAGAGACGGGTATTGAAGTGTACAATCAACCGTGGCAAACCAAAGGAGTGGCATAGGAACAGGACACAGAACAGAGGAGGAGTTGGGGTCAGTACACTGGCAATGGATAGAACCAGGAAATTTTTGAAGGCCATGCAGAGAGTGTTTGGCTGGCAGTGCTACAAGCGTGTGTGCTGGTACTGCGGTGACCTATTGTAAGGGATGTGGAAAAAGACAAAAAAAAGTCGTGGAAGAGAGAGAGAGAGAAAAAAAAACAGACACGTGGAGAGAGTGGACATACAGGAAGAGAGTTCAACTGAGAAAGAGAGAATATGCAGAAGGAAAGAAATGTGTATACATGAATTAAAATAAAGAATGAAGTAAAACAAAAATTAAATCATGCTTTTTCTCACAAGACAAAAATATTCTGGCGAGAGGTGTGCAATGCAAGAATAAAAACTGACAAAAAAAAAAAAAAACGTGTACGACTGTACATGTAGACAGTAAAAATGAATATATGCTAACAAATGAAAGTTAAAGAAGGAGCAGATGGAAAGAATATTTTTACAAAACGATGACTGGAAACGTGAAAGAAGACTTGTTATAAACATGAATGGACTAGATAATGCATAGGAAAGGAATCTGGTGCACGAGAATGTGTTGATGGCAGAAGAAGGAAATGCTAAAAGAGATGAAGAATAGGAAGGCCGCAGGTGTTCACAGATATATAAGGAAATTATAAAATGTAAAGGAGACGGTTCGTGAATTGTCCGTAGGAAATGTGCAAAAAAAGTAAGAACAAGCGACTCTGTACCAGTGGCGTGGAAGACGGCTGTGACTGTACTTCTGTCTAAAAATAAAGATGAATGAAAAGTGTAAAAAATTATCGTGGAATGAGTGTGCTGAGTGTTGTAGGTAAGGTATATGAAACTGTGACATATATACAAGGTCCGGCAAGACGGTTGTCAAAAGGTTCGTCTGGTGATGAACGGGGTTGTTTTCGGAGTGGCTGGAGATGTGTGAATAAAAAATTTGCTGTAACATGCAACACAGATGGTTGAGAAAGCACGTGAGAAGGATTGAGTTTTTAAGGCATTTATGGATCTACAAAAAAGAGGCACATGAGCGAATGAAGAGAGATCAAGGAAGGTATTACGTATGTATGGTAAGGAAGTAAAATAGTTAAATATTGTGAAGGATTTCTATGACAGTCGGGAAACTTGTGTAAGAACTGATGGATGTTGAGGTGACTGGTTCCATTTTAGTACTGGAGTGAGCCAGGAATGTGTGATGACGCCAGGGTTGTTCAAAATACATAATGACTGAGTAAAAGCAAGAGCTGCAGACATGGGAATGAAGTTTAGGGTTACTGGTGAGGAATGGATTATTTACAACCTAATGTATTCAGACGATGCTGTGCTACGTGCTGGTTGTGAATGTGGGCTGGTTCAAAATTCTGAGAATACTTGTGAACGGTGATGTCTAAAAGCAAATGTACATAGGACTGAATCAATGGCTGATGGGAGATGAGATGATTCACAGTGTGCTGCATTGATGAATAGAGAGAGACTGGAATAAGGTAAAAAAAGACAGGGAAATGTGTGAAAGAACTGTGAAGTAGAGTAGCTCAAAGATGTATGGTGGCTGGTGCTATGAACGCTTTGATACCGAAGGAAGGCGTGAGTACAGGGGCTGTGGGAGACCTGCAGGAAGGCGTATTAGTGACATTAACGCACTAGTGAGAAACTCTGGAACACCTTGAGTATCAAAAGTCAGGAATGAGAGCATCCGAGACTCTTAAGGAATGTACAGTACGTGGGTTGCATGTGCAGGAAAGGATTAGTAATACCGCGATTCGTTCTATAAGGATGAAATGACAAAAAAAGTCTGCAATGATGGTACAGTAACACAGTATGAATGTATAGTAAGTATGGCTGTAAAAGGTGGGTATCGTGTAAGAATAAGCTTGAAGGCAGCAAGGAAGAAAGCAAGGAAGGCCAAGTAGACGGTGGATGGAAAATACAAGACAGGTATGCAAGATGGGGGAAAAAAAAAAAAAAAGGACAGAAATGGATGGGTAGGTATATAACTCTGGAGATGTACATGGCACGGGTTGCACCCATTTTTAAAGTGGCAGTCAAGGGAATTACTCTAGTCCACAGGAATTATGAAGCTTAGTCTCGTGTGGACCGTCCAGCCTCTGAGGCTGAGCCCAAAATTCAAAATGCTCGAAAAACGAGTGCATAAATGTGTGGCAGGTGTGTGCTGCCAGCTCTGTTGACAGTTTTTGTATAACTGTACTTCCCTCTTTCTGTTATTAGGATCTCACTCACTCCATGTAAGTGGCAAAGAGGATAATCATGATGATGATGATTATATAAACCTTTCCATCAAGTTTGGTCTAAATCAGATTAAAACTAAGTTGACCTTTCCCTGTGACCTTGACCTTTGACCTACTGTTTTCAATAACAAGAGATCAACCCTTGGCTGACCCTCAACACTTCCACCAAATCTAGTTAAAATCAGAACAAAACTGTTGGAGTTATATTTACACACAGACACAGGCACATACACACGCCAGGAGAAATAATACACCCACCGCACTACCACGTGCTTAGGTATTACGGAAGAACCAAAATCTTTATCCAACAGTTTTGAAGAGTGTGAGCACACTGTGCTTAAAATACTGAAGGTCTGACGCAGAGCAAGACACACTGAGGAATTTTGTTCCGATACTGGCCAGTTGTGTACATGAAGGGCTGAAAATATATTAGCTTTTGAATAAAAGAGTTGGACAGAAACAAGGCCTGTGCATAGCTTAACAGGTACTGCATGCCCGCCATAACAAGACAGGAGAGCAAGGAAACAGTTCATAATAGCCAGTGGCCACCGCAATGGTAATTGTACAGGAAGAAAGAGACGAAATACAGCAGCGGTCGCATATTTGGGTCACCATCATAGTGTGACTGGCAGCTCCACGACCACGCCTCACTGATCACTTTACGGTTTGTCCTGGTCGCTTCACTTCTAGCCTGTTATAATTACGAACAGCGTAACCACTTCAGTCCTATTTGTTCTGTTCCAATTACACTTTTTCAACATCGCTGATCATACTGTCTTTCCACCTTTCGCTTGCCTTTTCCTTCCTTTTCACTCCCTCTACTTCTGATCTGTACAACTTCTGCAAGCATGATTAACCCCTTACCACCCAGGCTCTCCATACCACTTTAATACACCCTACTCTGTCCTCTTCATCACAATACCCATACTTTCATGTCACTCTCCTTCAGTATCATTTCTCACTTTGTCAAACTTTTCACCACACAAGTCTTAGGCATTTTATTTCCATCATTACCACTTTTTTCTCCCTAATATTCGCGTTCCATGTCACGCTTCCACACAGCAGCGTAGGTACCACTGGGCCTTAATATATTCCAGTGCCCATTTGCATTTGAAAAACACTTTTTTTCCTACTCAGCGCTTCTCACTGTTCCTAGTACCTTTACCTCTTCCTCTTTTTCTATGGTTAATCTAAGGTCCCTAAGCTCACTCTACTATTCTGTCCATCCGTACATATCTAAAAAATTTCACGGCATCTAAATCTTTTTTCAAACTTACTGCTATAACGTTCTGCTTACTCTCTCTACTACATCTCTTCACCCTGCCCTTTCTTACATTTACATTTAATTTCCTCTCCTCACAAACTTCCAAATTCAGACACCAGCTCCTGAATATTACTTTCTGTGTCAGAGTCCAGTGCTGTACCAACTGTAAACAACAAACTCAGCTCAGTTGCTTCAAATTACTTTGACTTCCGTACGCTGGAAAAGCCATACATAGCAAACATCAACAAATATATGTTTAACAAATCTTGTTCATTAATGAAGTTCCTCTTATACTGACCAAGTGAAACAGGCTTCATCGAAAGTCTTAATTTGTTTTAGTAAAAGTCTGATGCTGACAGGTCCGAGTGCGTGTTGTAAATACCCTATTGTTTCACAGCTTTTCTAAAGTACTGTGGCTAAAGTAAATTTTCAAGACTTCCCATGAACGGACCAACTAAAGATTATGTTTATGAAATTAACCAACTCATCCAATAGTACGATAAGGACAGCGAAGTGGCAGCGGATGCAATACAATTTTGACAGGAACATTTGCAAAAATATCAGACGCAAGATGGCATAATTACCTTACATTAATTACCAACTCACTCTTTGATACACTAAATACCTGATAACTGTGATGGATGCTGAGAGTCTCCGGCTCAGCAAGAGTGATTATCAACGGAGTACGTAGTGCTGACTTACCACTCTGCGATCATACATGTTATTATATCAAAGACAATCATTCAGCCACCTGTCTGACTTCTTCCTAAGGCAATTCAGCCGCGGTAAGTAGAAGGTAGCAAAAGTTATCTGTGAGGACATGAAAGTGGCATGTGTTGCCGCTGCTTAACAAAGCCTGGTAATGTCTCTCGAAGAGGCGCTAAATGTCCTCTGGCTCCATTCGGGGCTGTGGGGGCAGCAACATCTCTGGCTGGTGTGATGCAGCGGCAACCATACCACTCCCTCAGGGTCATAAGAGATCAGAAAAAAAAAAAAAAATCCGACGATCATGTGCTTGCGTCGGATGGTGTAGGCCCTCCTGAAGAAAGGTGGATGAATCACCGTGAGCCATCACCAAGTCTCTTGGGATATGTACAGGTAGTCTACAGCCTTGTAACACAGTCGACGCATCGGTAAAGAAATATCAAGTCTTAACCAATGTAAGTCGACGGGTAGTATCTGAACATAGTTTGCAAGAGTAACTCTCGTTGTCACGTATGGCAACGTACCCCGCTACTGCAGTAGTACGAGGTTTAGGTGTGTGTGTGTGTGTGTGTGTGTGTGTGTGTGTGTGTGTGTGTGTGTGTGTGTGTGTGTGTGTGTGTGTGTGATCTATGCTATGATATTTTTTTTTAATATGTCTGACTCTAGGCAAAGTCTTCCATTTCTCGAGGGCAGTGGCCTATCCCAAGGCCCAGTAGTCCTCCTATTTCTCCACATGTCACCACTTCGGGGCTAACACCCACCGTCCATACTGAATACATGCTAGGGGTGTCTCATACAGGACTGGTGTATTGATATTATGGCTGTATGGTCTGTCATCAGTGGCAGACGGTGGCTTTCATCTTCCTGTCTTTGATCAACTGCTGGGAGGAAAGGCAGCACAGGTGTTAGCAGGTAATGGCGTGTACAGGTGTGGCGTGGCCTCAGACAAAGATGAATATATTTTCTAACCTAACTTTTTGTAATTCGTAATTTAGCACAGGCTACGTATGTAGGCCAATACGATATTTTAATGGGTTCATTGATGTGTGAAAAATAGGATAGATTCTGAGAGGACAAGGATGTGCTGCAGAGAAGGCAAGGATGTGTTGATCTTATATTTGCACTAAGATGTGAGGTGAAGAAGGCTTTGGAAGTGCACAGAAGGTTCTTTGTATCATTTACGAATTTGAAGGGTACACCTGATAAAGTAGATTGTCAGGCACTGCAGACGGTATAAGAAGTCTAATCAAGTAGAAGGTAGATTCCTCAACGCTACGAGTATCTCAGGTACGCATGATGAAGCACAAGCGTCTGCCAGAGTGGATGGTGCACGAGTCAGAGATTCAGCTTGACAGTTGGATTTAAAAGGGTTGTGTTATGTCGCCACGGCTGTTTAATGTGTATATGAACAGAGTAATAATGAGGGCTCAAAGTGAAGACACATTGTGGGGAAAAGGTAGCCTACTTAGGAGACGAGAAAATGAGCGAATGCTGTCTGTAGTTCTATTTACAGATGATGATGCGATAATATCAATAGCAAATGTGAGTTAAAGACCAGATGGCAAATTTTACTAACGTTTGTAAAACACGAAATTAAAAGTAAACCCTTCTTTATATTCCATGTTTTCTCACTTCCACGAGTAAATGGGGTCCATGTGTTTGACTAACCTTCGCCATACAGCTGGTCCATATTGGTTTTGGTTGGTATTGCGGCCAGAAGCATATCCTGACGCCACCCCTCCCCCTTTATCCGCGCTTGGGACCAAAACCGAGTTGGGCTGATTTGCCACCCCCTCACCACCCACCCACCCAGTGGCTGGAGGGGGGAGGGGGAAGGGGAGCGCT
>NC_136976.1:44945910-45003410 GCF_032717465.1 Coenobita brevimanus
ATGGCAGAGTGTGCATTTCATACACAGGTGAACCACGGTTCGCGCCCAGCCAGGGTAATAAACTTTGGGAGTGTTCACCCTACCACGTACTGCATTGGCGGACATAAGGGATGCTGTGGTTGAACCAGTGTCGCATACTATAAAGTATTCTTGCACCCAGTCGACTTGCGCGGGCCGATTACACTTGGTTCACAGACTACACACACATCCAAAGCCACTCCAACACTACAATTACACTTACAAGCACTTCTCACACTACATACTCTACAATCTCTACTAGACAGCCTAAGCCACTTGGTAGAGATACATTGGCTGTACCGTCCCCACTTCGGTGGGGATAGGCCGGTCCTGCAGTGGATACCAAAACGGCTGATGATGATGATGATATATATATATATATATATATATATATATATATATATATATATATATATATATATATATATATATATATATATATATCGTTTTTTATCCTCCCCCTCTCTCTCTCTCTCTCTCACACACACACACACACACACACACACACACACACACACACACACACACACACACATACACACACAAAATGAAGCTTTCACTCTACTTATTTCACCGCTAAATAGCACTAGGCCTGGCTATGAGGGGGTGTAAGGCACGACAATGAATTCTATAATGTTTTTCCTTAGTTCCAATATGTAAAGACCAAACTTTATTGTTGTATGTGATGTTTTAGATGCTACTGTTATTGCTGTTGTAGTGCCTGTTGTTTCTACTGTTACTGTTGCACGGTAGTTAGTAGCAGCAGTAGTAGTAGTAGTAGTAGTAGTACAACTACTGCTACTGTTACTACTACTACTACAAGTTGTAGTAGAACAGTTATTACCAATGTGATAATGATGATTATAATGATGATAACAGTGACTAACCTACTGTTACCAACAAAGAACTTCCACTTCGAATTAACTTTTTCTGGGTTTATTTTGAAGTTTTTCACACCTCGTCAAATCTTTATACATAACGTCAATGATTTTCAGATTAGGCTATAAGACCATTTTACTACATATTGCCACCGATTTTTTGGCGTACAAAATAATCCTTTTCAATTATTCTAACTGCAGAATGTTTTTTTTTTTTTTTTTTTTCGTATGTACTAAACTTTGATGAAGGCAAGCAATAAACAAACCCGCCATTCTGAAGGTCAGATTTCGTATTCGAGTAATAAAGTGCCGAAATCTATGGGGAAATAACAAAGTACACCATAAGATGTCGCTTTTCATAAAAAAATATCAATATTGAACTAACAGTACATGACAGCACAACCACTACAACTGACAGCAGGAATACGAGGCAATTACACACTACCCCTGAGATGAAAAGCCCCGAGTCTAAGGTACACATTCCAGTACGTCTAGTGGTAGATAATCCCACTTTGGTGGTATATACGTGATCCAAAACCATCAGTCAGCTCTTAGTGTTCGAACTAATTGTCCGAGGCACAGCTGCCACACCCATCGGGAGGTTCTTTCGGGAAGGCGGTGGCCGAATCGGCAGAGAGGTGGCCTGCTGTCCTAATGGACCCAGGTTCGAATCCCGGCGGGAGCAGGGAACAGTTTAAGGATATGAATTTCATTAAAGCAGAAATTATTGATCTACCATAAGACCCGCCGATATTTTTTAAAAATACCCCCGTTAATACCAATACACCAGTCCTGCATGAGACAGCCCTAGCACGTAATCAATACGGACGGTGGGTGTTAGCACCGAAGAGGCGATATGTGGGGGTGTTTGGAATATAGGAGGACTACTGGGCCTTGGGAACGGGCTGTGAAGCCTATCCCAAGAGTCGGGCGCATAAAACACACACACACACACACACACACACACACACACACACACACACACACATGAAACAACAGGCACAAGCTGGTTAATAACAACAATAATAACAAAGATGAGTGTAGTTTCTTCCTATGCATTCGAAGAAAACATGGAAACAGCATAGCCAACCATGCGATGTGTTGGCCGATTTCTTTCAAATCCAGGAGCTCACCTGCCCTGTTTCTGATCGTTTTTATTTTTGGATGGGGGTTGACCCCCCAACCCATGAATCATTGGAGGGTCACGCTCCTCAAATATCGCATGACGGATGAGGGTCCATTTACAACAAGTACTCAGATGTCAAAGCCATATCTGCCTTCCTTGCCCTGTTGTGTAACCATTGTAAGTTCTGGAAGGAGGTTATCTCACTATATCAATGGCCAGACGCCATAATCACTAATTCTGAAAATCTTATAATAGATGAGGGGGTTTGACCCCCTTAAAAGTTAAGTTTGAAAAATAGTATACATTGCAAGACCTGCCCAGTAACCTGAAGAACTCACCTGGGAATTTCCAATCAAATACATCAAATAGCCTAGTAGAAGTTAAAGCACACACACAAACACACACACACACACACACACACACACACACACACACACACACACACACACACACACACAGGCAGGATGATCCTCGTGCAGTGTTATAGGGCGAGTTGCCGAAAAGTACATCATCTTGCCTCGCAGGACTGATGATGATGATGATGATGATGACGATGATGATAATAATAATAATAATAATAATAATAATAATAATAATAATAACAAGCGAAAACAACACTCTTCCTATGTAGTGGGTGGAAACTAATAATAATAACAAACAATATTAATATACCTATCAGGTGAAGCCAGGACTCCGGAGCCTTCAATGGTCAATGAATGTACGTGTGGCCCATTTCACTGGACATGGTGTTCATTAGCTCTTACACTATCGTATTATTTCCTTGTCCTGGCTTTCTGTACCCTACTCCACCCACCTGTGGTTGAGGAAACGAAGAAGAAGAAGAAGAAGAAGAAGAAGAGGAGGAGGAGGAGGAGACAATGAATGAAAGAAAGAGCAAGGTAACGAGATGTAGCAGAGAGACAAAGCAGAGCGGTATGACAGCAGGGTTTCCATTAGGACTGAAAGAAGCTGAGTCCTGAGACTCAACAGGCCAGCAAATTGAACCCAATCTCCAAGAACTGAGTTCCAGTGGGTGTGGTGGAAACGAGGCGTGCACTGCCGCACACCTGCACGGCCACGCAGGTGTGCGATATCACTGCCCTATTACCAGAGCTGCAGGCGCCACATCTATCTAGGTGTGCTCAACAAAGCTCTCTACATTCCACAAGAACAACAGATATTTCGTGAAAACTCACCATCTAATACATTACACGAGTCCTGACTGAGACAGCCCTAGCATGTATTCAAAATGGACGGTTGGTATCAACGCCACACTGGTGACAGGTGCAGGCGTGTGACGCCCAGGAGGATTGTTGGTCCTCATGGACTGGACTGTTAAGTCTCTGACCAGTCAGACACACAAACTAGAAAGCACTCAGAGAGCACATACCTCCGCCAATGCCATTAAAATGAATCAGGATCAGGATCCGTGGAGGCATTGGGTGGAATACATAGGATCCGAATCCGCCCCCAAATTTAATCAATGTTCCTTGACCCATGGCTCACTCTTCCACAAACTGAAATTCACTGAGAACTTTTTGAGATAATATACATAGGATCCGGATCCGCCCCAAACTTTAACCACATCTTTCTTGGTGCATGGCCCACCCTTCCACCAAATTTCATTGAAATTCATTGAAAGCTTTTGGAGATATCGTCTGGACAAACAGACAAACATAGGTGAATACATAACCTCCTCCAACTTTGCTGGCGGAGGTAATCATCACCCCCTTCCCCACACAAACAGCTTCAGAACTTTGTTCCAAAGCTTCCAACCTTTTCCACTGTATAGGAAGCACGGGCCACGCCTTACTTGCCTAACATCATGGGCACCATTATGCCTTCATATATAGCCAACTTCGCCTGACCAAACACTGGACTGGTCTTACCGTCTATACACTTCCAACTTCCCTAAACACTTTCACTCTGTCTCCTCTCCAATGGCTTCCTTGATGTCCCTGAGTTCCACCTGCTGCTATGACCACTCCCAAATACCTAAAACACTTCACTTCTCTATGTCTTCCCCCGTTATATAGGAATGTCCTGGTGTGCAAAGTCTAGGGACAGATCACCACTTGTATTCATTGTATCAAAGAGCTTTCTCTGAACCAATGTCCGTTACCTTACTAGATCACTGCTATTATCAACTACGGTTCCTGTTACTTGCGTTCAAAACAGTCCTGGGCAGATTCATAATAATCTAACCTGCCTGGGGTCTTGCTGCCTATTTGACATCCTGTGAGGGTCTGGAATGCCTGATATAGTTTAGTGATATCTTCTCTAAGTTGGGTATGGCATTGTAATGATGGAAGTTATTATATACCTAACATATGATCGTCTAAGTAGTGTGTCCTTATACCTGTCATGCACTTAGTCTGTGGTTAATATATTTCGCTTACATATATGTACTGCCCTGCCTATTTGCACAATCTTATTCAAGTCGCCCACTAGTAGCTTCTGCAACACCTGTCTTAACGAAAATCAAATCACCAAAATGATCACTGCCCAAGCCTGGGATCGAACTTGCGTCCTTTCGGACAGCAGACCACCTCTTTAATTACTTAACCACCACATCCCCCAATGGTCTGACAGGGTGAGAAACGATCCTGTAAAAGACGGATGTGGACCAAGACGTAGTACAACGGTAGGGCAGGGTGTTTTAAAGTGGTTGGACCTATTGCAGAAAATAGTTGATGAGACATTGATTAAGTAGAGGAAATGAGTGATGAGACATGGATTAAGTGCAGAAAATGGGTGATGAGAGGCTGATTACAAGTATGTACAACATATCAGAAGTGGAAGTACTGACAGGAAGGGGAAGATCTAAGAGAAGGTGGAAGGATAAGATGGAGACAATTTTGTGGATCCAGGGGGAAGAAAGGCGTCTATGGTGTAAAGGAAAACGGACTGAAGATGACCCGCTGTTAGTGATCTACAGTACGGCAAGTTGAAGTGAAACGACTGGGGTAAACCGTAAATCAACCCGGTTCGTGGTTATGGATGATATAAAACTGCCTTGGTGTAGTGTAAACCATTACATGTGACGACTGACAGACTCAGTGTGTAAGAATGGGGTGGCTTTTCTCCTGTTTTTGTGCTCCATTCTCCTCAAGCAGGGAACAGCAAATATGTGTTTTAATAATTATTATGAACAATATGATGATGATGATGATGATGCGTAATACTGGTGGTATAAATACGTAATGATGTTTCAAATGAGAGCAAGTGTGGTTTATGTGACAGAGCAGCGCTGGTGCGAATAAATATAGCGCTGGTGGCCACACACTGATTTACTGGCCTTCATTAATACGATAATTTCCACTATATTTATTCATGGTCATTAACCCACTGCCAGATAACTTTTAATTTATTGGTAATTTAACACTTCATTAACTACGTCATGGCTACAATATCGTTCAGCTGAATAAAACCGTCATGCGTCATCGCATCAACAATAACTAACTGCGTCCACACCAACCTAATCATTATGGTCCAACCACTTCTTTCTGTCCACCCCTCTCACGCTATGCTTTCCCATCTCTGCCTTGCACCAACAACACCCATCATCACAGCAAATACTTCCCCGACATGCTCCACCACGCAACAAAACCCCATCCCATCCCATCCTAATCACTCTTCTCCACTCACCCAATTCGCTTCTACACTGATATGATATACATCATAAAAACTACTGTATCGTCTTATCCAAACTACCATCTTCATAGGGCATAACTTCCTTAGCATGGCCCAGCACCCACCATCTTCCCAGCCCACCCTATACACTCCTGTCCGTCCACACCACCCACTCCATAATTCCATACACCTGAATAACCACTGCACCGGTACGATTGAGGTATGGCACACGCCATCACAGGCATAAACTAAAGTGATCCGAACTGACCTGACTCAATCTGTTGGAGATAAATGGACTTGAAAAGACTTACAATAACTTAATTGCAGCTCGAAACTACCGTATCAATACGGGAGGTTTTTATACTCACTGTCAAAGGCAGGCTCTGAATGGACCTAAAATGATCTGAAGTGTTAAAAAATAACTGACATAATCCTAATCTGTTCTGCATGGATCTTAACACGGACGAAACAAAGTACAGTGAACAGGATGGTTGTACATTGACTGGAATGGCTGTGGGTGGACCTGGTGTAGCCTGGATGGACTTAACTCGTAAACACATGGATGGTCAAAGACTTAGTGTGTGAATATATTGATATGCCAAACTCTATATACCATAAAATGCAGTTAACCTACGGGCACATTTTCACTTGACTCTCAGCATACACTGAATTTCCTTCTTTGGAGAACAATCTTGATTAACCCTTTCACTGCTAACGACAAACTTAGGTGTGGCATTCAGGTTAACCCCACAAGATTTTCTTCAACTGGGAGAAATTAATATTGTTCAAAGGCAAAAAAGAAGCAAAAACTTTCAGCTGACCTATTCACCGCTATGAGCAAACTCCAGGACTCTATTTAGGCTAAATGCAATGGATCCGCTCAGCTGAGAAATCTGAACGTTAACGAACTTACAGTCTCCATTAACATTTTCTGCTGTTGGACATACCGAGGTCCAGCTGCAGTCCAAAGTTCCTTTACACTGTATTGTAATCATGTCATACTTAAAGTGCTATTGATAACATATGATTATAACACGGGTTGATATCTTGCTTATACTCGTATATTCCCTATTCCTAGAAATCTCAGAGATATTGGGTGGGTATACGAGGTGCTATCCAGAATTTTCTGGACTGGGATCGTGACTACTAAATGGGTTGTAGTAGTGCAATGTGCCTCTAGGTGGCAGTACTAACACGCATTGTGAGTCACTGTGCCACGCAGCGCAGAGATAGGCAGACATGGGAATTTCTGACGTTCGTTTGTTTACTGTCGTGCACATGTCGTCATGCGATTTTCGAGATGGAAATAAAAAAAGGAACGGCGAATTTGCACCAATTTTGTGCAAATCTCGGGAAAAATGCAAGAGAGACCCTAGCAATGTTACAACAAGTGTTTGGTATGCAATCTCTTGGTCGGACAGCCTCACCATGACCCAAAAAGGCCAGCCAGGTGAAAAGCAATGACAGGAACATGTTGATCATTTTCTTTGACATCAAGGGGATTATGCACAAAGAATTTGTCCCAGCTAGCCAAACTGTCAATTTCAACTTCTGCTGTGATGTTTTGTGGTGACTGCGTGAAGACGTGAGAAGGCGATGCCCTGACCTTTGGCGAGACAACTGGCTGCTTCATCATAGCAACGCCCCGGCTCACAATGAACTCAACACCCAGCAATTTTTGACCAAGAACAACATAGCCAACATCCCCTACCCCCCTTACTCACCGGATTTGGCCCCCTGTGACTTCTTTCTGTTCACAAAACTGAAGATCATGCTGAAAGGCCGTTGTTTTGATACCAATAAGGACATCTGGAAGGAACAGTCAGCAGTGCTCGTAACGCTCGTCAAAAAGGACTTCCAAGGAGCGTTCCAGCACAGGAGGAAGTGCTGACAGCAGTGTATCAATGCGCAAGGGAAGTACTTCGAGGGTGATGGAAGCCAATAGGAGCTATGGTGGATGTCCAGTTTTAAGTATCAGTAGTCCGGAAAGTTTTGGATAGCACCTCATATAGTGAAGCCCGTGCCCCATATTCAAGTTCATCTTCGAGAACGGCCCTGATCACCACGATCTTACCCTCGAGGTATGATCTTGGTGAAATACCATGATCATACCTCAAACGGTAGGCCTAAACGGCCATTTCACGACACAATCACATTAGTGCTAAGACACACAAAGACACTGCTATGACATCCCACGACACCCAACGGAAGCATCACGTTATCCTGACGACGAACTATGATCATCTCTCTTTTAAAAAATAATGGTCGCTTTGACTCCAAGTCAGACCAAGACATCGCCACAACACTCTACGACAAGCTACGACACGCTACGGAACCGCTAAGTTACCACTAAGTAACCACTAAGATTATCAAGACATATGACGATACATGACGATGGCCAGGATCTTCGATGTGAGGCTATATAGGAGGGTGGAGTATAGGCATGTGTCAGTTGCGAAGTGCGACATGTCAGGTCACACTTACGTCATCACTAAGTCACGTCACGTTACTCACGACAACATGCGGCGACATATGAAGTCATGAAGATTGTGGCGTGGCGTGGGGAAGTTCCTAACAGTGAGACACAGGCTTAACTCAGGGCAACAAAAGACATCCTCCACGACCACAGGAATGACGCCAGCAGCCAGGGAAGGTGTGGGATGATCAGTTTCTGATACTAATTACCAGAAAGAGTTAGTTTGCTCTGGATCACGGACAAGACAAGGAAAACCAATATGATCCAAAGCAGTTCTTCTTCCACAGGAGCTCTTGTCATATTACTCAACCAAAACGAACAACAAATCCACCCACACTCTCACTGCCTCGGGAAGCAATACTTCCAGAATGATGAGGAAGGCCTGGGTATAGCCAGAAATGTGGTCGACACGGTCTCTGTCTCCCAATGGGTATTCGATTTTCCTGTTGGTGATAGTGACTTTAGTATAAAATTGGTTCATGACCACAATCAAATCCTGCTACACTCAAAACCAAGCCAAGGACATCCACACCTCCTAGACAGGAAACACTTTCCTAGTCCTGACTTAGTCAGTGCTAATTCAAAGCAGTTTGTTAAACTCGCAAACTCAGGACTTACAATCTTGGTCTGGTTCATCTGAAACCAAATCCATCAGCCATCTAGAACAAGATTTATGATCCTGAGTTTTCACACAGTCCTGACTCATTTCAGACTCAACCCCACCCTGCACCTCTGCACACACAACTATTCCTCCCACAACTCCCCAGGGCATGGAGTCAGTCCTAGGTGTATTATCGTGCTTCCTGCTACAACTGTGAAACTGAAGCCTGCCACGACCATACTGACACCAGAGAAGAGGTGTCCTAGTTCATGAACACCACACCTGCTTACATTTTCATTTACACCCATTAGCACCCTCTCACCTACAATGAACACTGGTACATACACAGTTCACATCACCCTCCCCCTCTACACACACACACACACACACACACAGGGGTATATTAGCTTCTGAGGTTTGAAGAGGATCATAACTGCCACGTGACCCTTCTCTTGCCTTGCCTGGGCCTCATTTTCTTGCGTGGTGTATAGTCTTACCACCCCAGACCACCGAGTCAGTGAGTACTTATCAATCATCCTAAACTGGATTCAGTCACACGCAGGTGGACATTTAAGAGGGTATAGGGACTGTATCCTTTCAAATGGTGTCGTATGTATCCACCTTGATAAGGTTTACCCGATGACACATACAGAGTCTCTCCCTTATAAACACAACCACCCCAACACAAATATCCACACGAACTTCTCGCCGCACGGTACACTCCAGAACCTTCCACATCTATATCTAAGGGTAAAGCACTAGGTGGGGGTGGGACACTTCTCCGGTGGCAATAACCCTGTATAAATAACTTCCATTCATCATCCAATCCTACGTTGCCCCAGGAGGAACGTAGGAGCCCGGGGCTAGGCAAGTTGGTCCAGACATTTAAGATGAGAGTGACCAGCCTCACTCATCCCTGAGTGGCATAACGTGAGCAATAAACCCCAACCACCCCTTGGATATAAACCTTCACCGGCTCAATCCGACTTGTGAGCCGTAATTACCCACTAAACTACCAGGCGCTTCGTGATTCCAGTGTTTCTGAACCCCATAAGCATCCAAAATAAACTGAAATGATTGACTAGGGCTGTACAGTCGTCCCAAAAAGCAACGGCAGAGTATCCGGAAGTTTTCTCTCAGGCAATAACTATGTATTTCTCCTTGTACCATTTTAAGATAAAAATTAAATTGTGTAACTGTCTTAGAAACCGTCAATAAAGGTTAAAATACATGTTCATTTCAAATCTGAAAGAAAGAGTTTATTGGTTACGACTGTAAGAAACTAAGAAATCATCAGACGGAACTACTTGAAACTTCAGAACTAGCGGCCAGGGGCAGTCAGGATTAACTTGCGTGTTGCAATCTGTTATGGCCAAAAGCAATAACTGATGAGTAGCCTGGCACTGAACTGATGTATAAAAAAAAATACTATTAAATAACAAATATCAATAAAACTCGCTGTTACAACACCAAAGAATAACATCGATAAATGCGTTTCCATTTTACTGTTTCCGTGGACGGCGCAAGGCGGGAAAACAAAGTGAGCAAGTAGCCTATTCAAGATGGACCATCCATATGCACGAAGGAAGACATCTGTTGCCCAGAGACAATTACTGCACTACACAGAAGACTTCAGATCTTGAATACAAGTCGTTAGAATAACATAATTTTGGTTAATTTGGTCAGAAAAAATAAATATGAAAGAATAAGGTTGAGGAAAAATAGTATTCACTTGTCCATTATAGGGATTAACTGCGTTCAGGATCACCTATATTGCCTGGGCTAAGTAGAACAAACAATGTTGACTGCGACATTTATTTCCCTAAAACTGAAGATGTTTTGTTACTCCCTGGAAAGAATAAAGCAGCAATAATTTTGATAGTATTCACTGAAGGAACAATGAGGGAGAAATGTCTTGGTGTTGTCTCGTATAATATATCCTTCATACCAAAGCCTTTTCTTTGTCATCCTGTTTGTTCTATCATGCTCACTGTATTTGAAAATCAACGAAAACACTGCATGTAAAAAAAATAATAATAATAATAATAATAACTGGCTTCCGATACTAGCCCATTCTTGCTTGATCCCTAGGAAATAACATCAGGCTAGTGCTTCTGGAATATGTTGGGTATACTGGGCAGAGTAATACGTAACACATTCACATTTGAAAGGCGTGCGGAGTAATACATAACACATTCAAATCTGGAAGACGAATCAGTTTGAAATTCTAATATATCACTGCCCCATATTGTCCAACTGACATCATCCTCAGCAAGATGAATTATGTAATTTATTTGACAGCCCAAATCTGCAAGAATCCGGGGACGTAATATTCGTCTACTACCTCAGAAACGCGATAGGAAGACTATCTTAGGTAATTCACAACATATACAAATTGGGAAGGCATGTCAGACATTTTAAAATTCAAATATAACACTGCATTATACTGTCCATTCTTAATAATATCCAGCATGATGAAGTATGTGCTTTATTTTATGGTGTGACGTGATGAAAGTACGAAGAAAATTTTATCCACTCGCTTTTCATCTAACGTCTGACAGAGCACAGTGTCCGAAACAGTCTGAAACTCTGCCATCACTTCTTGGGGTGACTGTACACTGTTGAGGCTAACATCAAACAATCTAAGAAGCCAGAGTTACTACCTCTATCGCCCGTAACCACCACTACCGCCGTTACCATCATCACTCACCACTCACACCACCATTTCCCTCAAAACCAAGGACTCTCTCTCTCTCTCTCTCTCTCTCTCTCTCTCTCCCGACCGCCCCCCTCCCGTCTCTGCTTCTTTCCCTCCCTCCCCTTCACCACCTTGAATCCTTCCTCCTAGTCTTTTCTTCTCCGTTCTTTCTGTGCCATTCTTCTCCTCATTCCTTCTCTTCCTCCTCTCTTACATTCTCTTCTCCTTCACACTTCTTCCTAACTTCCATCCTTCTTTCGCTCTATTCTCTTTCACACCTCCCTCTGTACTTCCCTCCTTTTCTATCTGTCCTCCTAACTTTTACTCACCTCTCTCTTCTCTTGTCCTCCTCCCTCCCTCCCTCTGTCCTCTCTCTCTCTCTCTCCCTCTCTCTATCCCACTCACTTCCTTCTATTTCATAAATCCCTCCCTCCCCCTCCCTCCCTCTGTCCTCTCTCTCTCTCTCCCTCTCTCTATCCCACTCACTTCCTTCTATTTCATAAATCCCTCCCTCCCCCTCTCTCCCTCTGTCCTCTCTCTCTCTCTCTCTCTATCCCACTCACTTCCTTCCATGTCATACCTCCCTCCCTCCCCCCCTCCCCTCTCTCTCTCAAATCATTAGCTAAAGGCAAATTCTTTTGGGCAGAATAGGGAGAATTTTATGGATGATAAGATAGGAATGGAAATCTCTCTCTCTCTCTCTCTCTCTCTCTCTCTCTCTCTCTCTCTCATATATCACCCACCCTCATCCATCACCCCCTCTCACCTCACATAATTCACCAACCTTCAACGTTAAATGGATGAAATTAGGAATGTTGTGGTGGTTGTGGTGGCGGTGGTAGTTGTGGTGGTGGTGGTGGTTGAGGGAATGGTACATTTTAGTGATAGTAGTAGCAGTGGCTGTTGTGGCGATGGTAGTTGTAGTGCTGGTGGTTGTGGCAGTGGTGGTAGTTGTGGTGAAGAAATGTTGTAGATGTTGTTGTTGTTGCATAACCCCGGTATGATTATTTAAGCAGACCTGTCGACCACATGCAAACAGCTGCTTCAGTGGGTTCGTCCTGAAGGTAACGTACAATGCATATCCGGCGACCCCTTGTGACAGACAGCGCCTCAGCAGGGTCGGACCACGGACCTTTCCACAACGAGGTGCAGGGAAACGGGAGATTTGGCCCCTGGGTGGACGCCGCAGCTGCTCCACCCAGGAAGCACTTGGCCTTACGTGTGTACGCCCCTCGCCAGTGTCTGATGTGGTAATGGTGGTCGTTCCTGCTAGGTAGTGACAGAGGTTGTGGTCGTGGTGGTAGTGTCGGTGGTGATAGCGTTGTGGTACTGGTGGCAGTTGTGGTGGTGATAGATATGGTGGCGGTGGCAGATGTGGCAGTGGTGGTAGATGTGGTAGTGGAGGTAGCTGTGGTGGTCATAAATACTGTGGATATACTTGTGGGGGTGGTTGAGGTAATGATAGTGGCAATGGTGGGAGTGGTTGCTGCCTGTGTTGCAGATGGAAATAGCGGTAGTTGTGTAACTGTTATAATGTGTGATGATGGTGGTGGTGGTTGCAGTAGTTGTGGTAGTAATGGTGGTAGCTGATGATACAGTAATAACACTACCGGTGATGATGGTAGTGACAGTACTGGTGGTAGTATTAGTGTTTGTGCTAGTAGTTTTGCACCGTGGTTATATACAACAGTTGTAGTAATTATGGCAGTGAGTGTGGTAATTATGGTAGTGAGTGTGGTAATTATGGTAGTGAGTGTGGTAATTATGGTAGTGAGTGTGGTAATTATGGTAGTGAGTGTGGTAATTATGGCAGTGAGTGTGGTAATTATGGTAGTGAGTGTGGTAATTATGGTAGTGAGTGTGGTAATTATGGCAGTGAGTGTGGTAATTATGGTAGTGAGTGTGGTAATTATGGTAGTGAGTGTGGTAATTATGGTAGTGAGTGTGGTAATTATGGCAGTGAGTGTGGTAATTATGGCAGCGAGTGTGGTAATTATGGTAGTGAGTGTGGTAATTATGGTAGTGAGTGTGGTAATTATGGTAGTGAGTGTGGTAATTATGGCAATGAGTGTGGTAATTATGGCAATGAGTGTGGTAATTATGGCAGTGAGTGTGGTAATTATGGCAGTGTGGTAATTATGGCAGTGAGTGTGGTAATTATGGCAGTGTGGTAATTATGGCAGTGTGGTAATTATGGCAGTGAGTGTGGTAATTATGGCAGTGTGGTAATTATGGCAGTGAGTGTGGTAATTATGGCAGTGTGGTAATTATGGCAGAGAGTGGTAATTATGGCAGTGAGTGTGGTAATTATGGCAGTGAGTGTGGTAATTATGGCAGTGAGTGTGGTAATTATGGCAATGAGTGTGGTAATTATGGCAGTGAGTGTGGTAATTATGGCAGTGTGGTAATTATGGCAGTGAGTGTGGTAATTATGGCAGTGAGTGTGGTAATTATGGCAGTGAGTGTGGTAATTATGGCAGTGAGTGTGGTAATTATGGCAGTGAGTGTGGTAATTATGGCAGTGAGTGTGGTAATTATGGCAGTGAGTGTGGTAATTATGGCAGTGAGTGTGGTAATTATGGCAGTGAGTGTGGTAATTATGGCAGTGAGTGTGGTAATTATGGCAGTGAGTGTGGTAATTATGGCAGTGAGTGTGGTAATTATGGCAGTGAGTGTGGTAATTATGGCAGTGTGGTAATTATGGCAGTGAGTGTGGTAATTATGGCAGTGAGTGTAGTAATTATGGCAGTGAGTGTGGTAATTATGGCAGTGAGTGTGGTAATTATGGCAGTGTGGTAATTATGGCAGTGTGGTAATTATGGCAGTGAGAGTGGTAATTATGGCAGTGAGAGTGGTAATTATGGCAGTGTGGTAATTATGGCAGTGAGAGTGGTAATTATGGCAGTGTGGTAATTATGGCAGTGTGGTAATTATGGCAGTGTGGTAATTATGGCAGTGAGAGTGGTAATTATGGCAGTGAGTGTGGTAATTATGGCAGTGAGTGTGGTAATTATGGCAGTGAGTGTGGTAATTATGGCAGTGAGTGGTAATTATGGCAGAGTGTGGTAATTATGACAGTGAGTGTGGTAATTATGGCAGTGTGGTAATTATGACAGTGTGGTAATTATGGCAATGAGTGTGGTAATTATGGCAGTGAGTGTGGTAATTATGGCAGTGGGTGTGGTAATTATGGCAGTGAGTGTGGTAATTATGGCCATGAGTGTGGTAATTATGGCCATGAGTGTGGTAATTATGGCAGAGTGTGGTAATTATGGCAGTGTGTGGTAATTATGACAGTGAGTGGTAATTATGGCAGTGAGTGTGGTAATTATGACGGTGAGTGTGGTAATTATGGCAGTGAGTGTGGTAATTATGGCAATGAGTGTGGTAATTATGGCAGTGTGGTAATTATGGCAATGAGTGTGGTAATTATGGCAGTGAGTGTGGTAATTATGGCAATGAGTGTGGTAATTATGGCAGTGTGGTAATTATGGCAATGAGTGGTAATTATGGCAGTGTGGTAATTATGGCAATGTGTGGTAATTATGGCAGTGTGGTAATTATGGCAATGAGTGTGGTAATTATGGCAGTGAGTGTGGTAATTATGGCAATGAGTGTGGTAATTATGGCATGAGTGGTAATTATGGCAGTGTGGTAATTATGGCAGTGTGGTAATTATGGCAATAAGTGTGGTAATTATGGCAATGAGTGTGGTAATTATGGCAATGAGTGTGGTAATTATGGCAGTGTGGTAATTATGGCAATGAGTGTGGTAATTATGGCAATGAGTGTGGCAATTATGGCAGTGAGTGTGGTAATTATGGCAGTGTGGTAATTATGGCAATGAGTGTGGTAATTATGGCAGTGTGGTAATTATGGCAATGAGTGTGGTAATTATGGCAGTGAGTGTGGTAATTATGGCAGTGTGGTAATTATGGCAATGAGTGTGGTAATTATGGCAATGAGTGCGGTAATTATGGCAGTGAGTGTAGCAATTATGGCAATGAGTGGTAATTATGGCAGTGTGGTAATTATGGCAATGAGTGTGGTAATTATGGCAGTGTGGTAATTATGGCAGTGTGGTAATTATGGCAGTGTGGTAATTATGGCAGTGAGTGCGGTAATTATGGCAGTGTGGTAATTATTTCAGTGAGTGTGGTAATTATGGCAATGAGTGGTAATTATGGCAGTGTGGTAATTATGGCAATGAGTGTGGTAATTATGGCAATGAGTGTGGTAATTATGGCAATGAGTGGTAATTATGGCAGTGTGGTAATTATGGCAATGAGTGTGGTAATTATGGCAATGAGTGTGGTAATTATGGCAATGAGTGTGGTAATTATGGCAGTGTGTGGTAATTATGGCAATGAGTGGTAATTATGGCTGTGTGGTAATTATTGCAGTGAGTATGGTAATTATGGCAGTATGGTAATTATGGCAGTAAGTGTGGTAATTCTGGTAGTAAGTGTGGTAATCATGGCAGTGTGGTAATTATGGCAGTGAGTGTGGTAATTATAGCAGTAAGTGTGGTAATGACAGTTGCTGTGATCTCAAGTCATTCATCCATCCATCTCTCTATTGTATTTACCTCTACCTATCCAACCTCCTATCTGTCTATTTTTACCACTATCCACTAAGCCATCTACCTATCCATGTATCCCTCCATCTATTTACCTTTCACCATTTATTTCTTCCATTCGTCAGTCTATCTATCTATCTACCTATGCATACATTTCCCTATCGATCCATCTGCCCTATATTATTCCAGTGCAAACTTTTCCCATCAAGATTTATCTACAAACACATGAAAGACCTACCTAACCAAAACTCAAATCAGCCAAACCTATACAAAGTAAAACATGCAAAACCATGCTAGAGAGAGAGAGAGAGAGAGAGAGAGAGAGGAAAAAAACTATCTTGACACCCATACGTCCTGGAACAAAGGTGAGGGCGCCGAACTCCTTCCAAAACTAATCCATTAGATTTCAACCTCTTTCACACATTCCCAAAAGTTATAACATGAAATTCTAAAAGCTCTAAAAACTTACCTAACTCCAAACTCATGACAGAGGGGTCCAGCTGTACGGCAATATAGATATGCCAGGTTGGCTGATGTATGATTAATTAATGGTTCTTCAGAAACTCAACAGATTGGTAATTCAGTGACACAGGCGTTCTTAGGCTCAGCCCCTGGGCTAGTTCATCAATAATCAATGCAGATGATGAAACGATAATATGGTAATGGTAATGCTGTTAGTAGTGGTGGCAGGTATGATGGTAGTTATGGTACTGATAGTGGTAATGGTGGTTGCTGTAACTACAACAAGATGCAGCACTCACAATATTCAAAACCTGCGCCTTACAACTGATTCTAGGGGTCGAGTACTTGACTACGATCGTGACCCTGCCATTAGATCAATCGTCCTCGGTTGAATTACCGTACTTGATTTTGTCTGACCCTTAACACTTCCACAAAGTTTGGTCCAAATTTAAAATTGTCTGAGCTGATCTTGCCCTATAACTTTGAACCTTTGACCTGCCGTTCTCAAAACGAATTAAGCCATCCTTCATTCCTTACAATAATTTTGGTTTAAATTGAATCAAACGTGTTTGATCAATAGGGTCGAACATTTAACACTGCCCTATGACCATGGCCTTCGACTGACTGTTCTTAAAATGGAATACCTTCAGTCCTTCCATACCCTGACTCATTCACCATCTATGATTTAAACTGAAGAAGGAATATTCAAACTGATCTTACCATGTGACTGACCTATTTTGATTTTATATATATATATATATATATATATATATATATATATATATATATATATAAAACCTGCGTATTCGCCACACTAAGGACCCAAAGAGGAAGTCTTGTATGATCTTTGGCGTACACAGCGGATTCTTTGGTAAACACTGATATCGGGATTTGCAGGTACTCTATTAATTTATGGGTGATCCCTTCACCAGGAGGTATTACGCTGCATGATAACTCTTCAGCATATCATGAATTAAAATGCAACTCTTCATGCTGCTTTTCCCTACCTACCTCCCTCCCTCCCTTTCTACCAACCAACTTCCCTGCCTACCTTCCTCTTTCACTACCTACCTACCCAACTCCCTACCTCTTTATCTACCTGCGTTCCTACCTATCTCCCTATCTATCTACCTCCCTATTTACCTCCATGCTTGCCTCCACCGCCTAACGAGAAAGCAACACAAGCACATATTTAAAGGCTTTTGCAATCTGCCAGTTTCCAGTGGGTTGTATAAAAATGTGATGAAACCATGTATTACTGAATTCTGAACGCCCCCCCTGGGGGTAGGGGGGTTTCAAGAATACTCCCCCAGTATCCCTGCTTGTCGTACGAGGCGACTAAAAGGGTTGGTGGTGGGTTAGTGCCCCACCCCGTAAAAAGAACTAACTAAAAAAGCGAACAAAGCGCCTCGGACCCGGACGGACCATACGTTGACGACTAAGGAACGGACGAAGGACATTCTGAGAGTAGGAACGTGGAATGTGAGAGGAGTGAATGATGAAGTGAAAGAGAGAGAGATTGTCCAGGTGCTTGAGGATGCAAAAGTGGATATATGTGGATTGACTGAAACTAAAAGGAAAGGTGAAAGGGTGAGAGAATGGGAATATGGTTTAGGTATATGTGCGGGAGTCAATGAAAATGAGAGGGCAAGAGAGGGAGTATGTCTGATGATAAGCAAGAAGTGGAAGGAGAATATAAGAGAGTATGGAACAGTGGGTGCAAGGATTGTATGGGTGAGGATGAAAGTAGGTATACAAGCATGGGCGATTGTATGTGTGTATGCCCCAACAGAGGATCGAGTGGCAAGAGTGAAAGATGAGTTTTGGGCGAGTGTAGAAGCGTGTATGGACAAGTTTGAGAGGAGCGAGAGAGTGCTGTTGATTGGAGACATGAATGGCAAAGTTGGGAATGTACGAGTGGATGGAGTGGTTGGTCAGTGGGGTGTGCCAGCTGACGTAGATGGGAATGGAAGTGCTTTGGTGGACATCTGTGCTTGTAAGGGGTTGGCAATAGACAAAACCTACTTTCAGCATAAGATGATCCACCGGTATACATGGAGAGTAATGAGGAGGATGGATGGTGAACTTGTTGAACGAAAGGCAATGATAGACTACGTGTGTGTGGATGAGCGAATGAGAAGACAAGTGTTGGATGCAAAAGTGTGGAGAGGGTGGGGGAAGGGAGTCTCGGACCATCACTTAGTGATGGCCAAGGTAGAGCTGCAAAGAAAGTGGTTGAGGAGACGAAGGGGAAGACAGGAGGAAGCAACTCCTGTGAGAAGAGTGGAGAAATTGCAAGATAGTGAGAAAATGACAGAGTATAAGAGCATAGTGGAAGAAAGACTGGGAAGGTATGAGCTAGAGCAGATGGAAGGGGTGGAAGACGTATGTAAGATATTCACGGAAGGGATAGGCGCAGCGTGTGAGGCGGTTTGTGGAGTGAGGAGGAGATGCAAGGGTGTGCAAGGGACAGCATGGTGGAATGATGAGGTGAAACGAGCTGTGGAACAAAAGAAGAAGGCATATAGTGAATGGTTAGCGAGTAGAGGTAGGGTAGAAGATGAGAGAGAGAAGAGAGAGGTATATGTGAGCAGGAGAAGGGAGGTTAAGAGACTGGTGAAGGAGAGTAAAAAGAAAGTGGATGAGGAGTTTGGGAGGAATCTGCGTGTGAAATGGAGGAAGAGTAAGAAATTGTTTTGGAAGGAGGTAAAGAAAGTAAGGCAGTGTGAAAGGGGAAATAGTAGGGGAGTGAAAGATAGGAATAACAGATTGTTGGTGGAGAAGAGAGAGAAACTGAGGAGATGGAAGGAGCACTTTGAGGATTTGTTGAATGTGGAGAGTGAGAGCGGTGAGAGTATAAGTGGTTGGGGAATGGCTGGGAGAAGAAGAGATGAGAGGAGGGAGGAAGAGACCAGTAGGGCAGAAGTAGTGGAAGCGATGAAGAATATTAAGTTGGGAAAGGCCCCAGGAATTGATGGAGTGTGTGGTGAAATGCTTAGGTATGGGGGTGAGATTGTTGTGGAGTGGATATGGAAGTTGTGTAGATTGGCTTGGGAAGAGGGAATGGTTCCAGAGGACTGGAAATCAGGTATAATTGTTCCTTTATACAAAGGAAAAGGAGAGAGAGAAGTATGTGGTAACCATAGGGGTATTTGCCTACTTAGTGTGACTGGTAAAATATATGGCAGAATACTCATTGATAGGGTTAGGCATATGACAGAGGAGCTAGTTGGAGAAGAACAAGGGGGATTTAGGAAGGGAAAAGGGTGTGTAGATCAGATATTTGTTCTAAGATGTTTAGTGGAAAAGTATCTAGAGAAGGGAAGGAAAGTGTATGCTGCCTTCATGGACTTGGAGAAAGCTTATAACAGAATAGATAGGCAACGTATGTGGAAGGTATTAAGAATATATGGAATGGAGGGGAAATTGTTGAGTGCTGTGAAGAGTATGTACGAGGGAGCTAGGGTTACGGTGCGAGTGGATGGTGAGCTGAGTGAGTTCTTTGATCTCAATGTGGGACTGAAACAGGGTTGTGTGATGTCTCCATGGCTGTTTAATATATACATGGATGAGGTTGTAAAGGAGGTGCAGGGTAGGGCAGTGGATGTGGGGGTGGCTCTAATGAATGAGGGTGAGATTTGGAAGCTTCCGGTGTTGCTGTTTGCTGATGATACAGTATTGTTGAGTGAAGATGAATGGGAGTTGCAAGGTTTGGTGAATGAATTTGGGACAGTGTGTAGGAGGAGGAAGCTGAAAGTTAATGTAAACAAAAGTAAAGTTATGGTGTTTGAGAGGAATGAAGTCACAGAGTGTGCAGTGAGGTTGGATGGTGAGGATATGGAGAATGTGAGTGCAATCAAATACTTGGGTAGTGTGATGAGTAAGGATGGAACTTTGGGGGATGAAGTGCGTGAAAGGGTACAGCAGGGAAGGAAGGTTGTTGGTACACTGAAAGCAGTGATGAGAAATAGGGAGGTGAGTATGGAAGTTAAGAAGTCACTGCATGATAGTATTGTGATCCCTACCCTGACGTATGGAAGCGAGGCATGGACCTTGCAAGAGGGGAACAAGTCAAGAGTGAGAGCAGTGGAAATGAGTTACTTGAGAGGAGCATGTGGAGTGACGTGGAGGGACTGGTTGACGAATGAAGAAGTTAAGGAACGCTATGGGGTGGATGTGGATGTGGTTGAGAAGATTAGGAGAAATACACTGAGGTGGTTTGGACATGTGAAGAGAATGGAGAATGAAAGACTGACTAAGAGGGTGTATGTAGGTGAGGTGGAGGGAGGGAGAGCGAAAGGTAGACCGAGGATGAGGTGGAGGGATGGAGTTGAGAGGTATATGAGGGAGGGGGGGTGAGTTGGGGGGAGGGTAGTCAAATGGTGGGTGACAGAGCGACTTGGAGGCGTTTTGTCTGCGGCCACCCTTTGCGGGATTAGGGCGTCGGGCTATAGATAGATAGATAGATAGTGATCTTGGAGTTGCTTTGAGCGAGTCCATCACTCTGGCGAAGGCACACTGTCAGGTGAAGTGGATTCATTTGGTCGGGAATCGTAAAAATCGGTCCAGAATTTCAGCCTCATGAGTGCGATTGAATGAATGGATGGACGGATGGACGGACAGAAAGTTCTCACCCTAAGCCTTCCTCGGGCACATGGCAGGGCTGTCTCATTCAGGACTGGTGTGATAACCGCGAGGATGTTTTCATGTCATGTTAGTTGATCTTAAGTCTGCCTGGGTGAAGTTACAATTGCTACACTGCTCCCCGACACAACCAGGGATCGAACTCGCGTCCTTTCGGAGGGTAGATGATTCTCTGCCTGAATCAAATACTGTACAGGTTACCAGAATAATTAAAAGGCGTCCACGGGTTGAACGGGTTACAATTTTGACACAGCCTCCTTGCATAGGCTATATATATACAGTACATATCAACTGACTAAACATAACTTTCTCTCTCTCTCTCTCTTTACACATACACATGGGCCATTACCATCACACCATCAACGCACACAGACACGAAAACCCAACGTAAACGCACACGGATCATAAAACATACATGCCATAAAACGGTCATGTGAGTACGCCCTCTCCACACACCAGCCATACGCACACACCATCAGATGCACACAATTTAACAGGCAAGTATCACATACTTATGAATACACAATTACATGCCAGTGCACACACACACACACACACACACACACACACACACACACACACACACACATCCCAGGTGGTTCTGTTAACTGTCTGGCTGCTATGGAGGACCTTTGGTACTAAATTCTCGCTAATACTAAACACTTTTGTTCAAGTGATGTACAAGGCAATGAGTCATACAGCTGGGCCTCTCACACTGTTCCTTGTAATGCCACACTACTGCATTCACCTCAGGAGTCACTGATACAAGTCTGAGGTTTCACATTTGTATATTTCCCATCATGAACCCTCACGTCGTCAGGCCAGGCCTAGCCTTCTCTCCCACTTAATGCCGGCTCATTGATTCCAGGTAAGAGTGAGTCAGAGAAGCCTTAAAATTAATGTGAGCCAGTTGAGAGTGTGGCCTGGGAGGTGCTGTTGGTGTGGGGGAGGCACTGCAGGCTCTCACATCCAAGCAACGAGGAATACGGGTAGATTAGTCGGTCTTTCGCACTGTGCCTACGCCTCACTCCTGGCAGGCTGAGGCTTGCTAGTAAATAGGTGTTGTTTAGAAAGCCATGCCCAACCTGCTCACAGCCTGACATTACCACACTGTATACTTTAACGACTTGAGTAACTTACCCACATTCAACTCTGCGTATATAAACTGTCAGATAATAGTCTGTACCATATTTATTTACACACACACACACACACACACACACACACTAACAAACATGAACTCACACACTTAGGCCTACACATACAGACACACAAACACATAAAAAGACACACACACACACACACACACACACACACACACACACACACACAGCATGACTCATCCCCAGCACAGAGGTGGGCCTAAAGGGGAGCTGACCGGCCAAGGCAGGTGAGTAGCAGGTGGGGGATGGGACAGAGGTAGGTAGGTAGGCAGGCAGACAAGTGGGTAGGTAGGTAGGTAGGTAGGCTGGTTAGTAGGTAGGTAGGTAGGTAGGCAGGCTGGTTAGTTGGTAGGTAGGTAGGTAGGTAGGTAGGTAGGTAGCAGGCAGGCAGGCAAGTGGGTGGGCGGGTAGGTAGGTAGGTAGGTAGGTTGGTGGGTAGTTAGGTAGGTAGGCAGGTAAGTTTGGGTAGGTAAGTAGGTAGGTTAAGAAATACGGAGATATCTTGCTCAGCATGCAGGCAGGCACGTAGGTAGGTAGGTAGGTAAGTAAGGGGGAAGGTAAGTAGGCAGGTAAGGGTGAAGGCTGGTCGGGAGGCAACAGTGAAGGTACCGTAGGTAGTTTGAAAAGTGAAGGTAGACAGGTAGGTAAGGGTGTGGGCAGGTAGGCTGGCGAGTGTGTAGGTAGGTAGGCTGGCAAGTGTGTAGGAAGGTAGGTTGGCAAGTGTGTAGGTAGGTTGGTTGGTAAGTGTGTAGGTAGGTAGGCTGGCAAGTGTGTAGGTAGGTAGGATGGCAAGTGTGTAGGTAGGTAGGTTGGTAAGTGTGTAGGTAGGTAGGATGACAAGTGTGTAGGTAGGTAGGTTGGCAAGGGTGGAGGTAGGTAGGTTGGTAAGTGTGTAGGTAGGTAGGTTGGTAAGTGTGTAGGTAGGTAGGTTGTCAAGTGCGTAGGTAGGTAGGTAGGTTGTCAAGTGTGTAGGTAGGTAGGTAGGTTGTCAAGTGTGTAGGTAGGTAGGTAGGCTGGCAAGTGTGTAGGTAGGTAGGTAGGCTGGCAAGTGTGTAGGTAGGTAGGTAGGTTGGCAAGTGTGTAGGTAAGTACTGTAGGTAAGTTGGCAAGTGTGTAGGTAGGTAGGCTGGCAAGTGTGTAGGTAGGTAGGCTGGCAAGTGTGTAGGTAGGTAGGCTGGCAAGTGTGTAGGTAGGTAGGTAGGCTGGCAAGCGTGTAGGTAGTTAGGCAGGTTGGCAAGTGTGTAGGTAAGTACTGTAGGTAAGTTGGCAAGTGTGTAGGTAGGTAGGTGGGTTGGCAAGTGTGTAGGTAGGTAGGTGGGTTGGCAAGTGTGTAGGTAGGTAGGTGGGTTGGCAAGTGTGTAGGTAGGTAGGTGGGTTGGCAAGTGTGTAGGTACGTAGGTAGGTAGGTAGGTCGGCAAGTGTGTAGGAAGGTAGGTAGGCTGGCAAGTGTGTAGGTAGGTAGGTAGGCTGGCAAGTGTGTAGGTAGGTAGGTAGGCTGGCAAGTGTGTAGGTAGGTAGGTAGGCTGGCAAGTGTGTAGGTAGGTAGGTAAGATGGCAAGTGTGTAGGTAGGTAGGTAGGCTGGCGAGTGTGTAGGTAGGTAGGTAGGTATGTTGGCAAGTGCGGAGGTAGGTTGGCTGGTAAGTTTGTTGGTAGGTAGGCTAGCAAGTGTGTAGGTAGGTAGGTAGGTTGGCAAGTGTGTAGGTCGGTAGGCAAATGTGTAGGTAGGTTGGCTGGTAAGTTTGTTGGTAGGTAGGCTAGCACGTGTGTAGGTAGGTAGGTAGGTTGGCAAGTGTGACGGTAGGTAGGCTGGTAAGTGTGTAGGTAGGTAAGCACGTTGGTATGTGTGTAGGTAGGCAGGTTGGTATGAGTGTAGGCAGGCTGGCAAGTGTGGAGTTAGGTAGGTAGGTTGGCAAGTGTGGAGTTAGGTAGGTAGGTTGGCAAGTATGTAGGCAGATAGGTAGGTAGGTAGGTTGGTAAGTGTGTAGGTTGGTAGGAAGGCAGGTGACAAGTGTGGAGGTAGGTTGGTAAATAGTCTATAGACTCAAAATACCACAATCTTCCACGGTAACACTGACTCCCTCAATCAGCGTTTGGGAGTGTGGACGGGAGGGTGGTGTGAGGGGTGGGGGTGAGGCTACCACAGTTCAGACGATATAAGTGGTAACAGGAGCCAGCGTTTACATAACACCTCCAGCCACCTCCTGCAATCACACCATGGCCAGGCACCACATCCTACACACTCCCATACCACGCATCTGTCACACCTAGTAATTATTTGAACTTAATCAGTACCACTAAGTCTTTTTAACACTTCAAATGGCAAGCTGTGGGTGGGTTAGGAGCAGCCAGCTTCCAGGGGAAACTTTGCACTTGTTACAGAAATCGTTTTGGGGCTACATATGATATCCTTTAAGTCTGCTGTGAACCTGGAGGCGTGATACAGTGTCCTCTTAAGAGGGGCTGCACAGTTCTGCTGTGGTTGTTTACCCAGTTATTGTTACTGGCAGAGGATTTTATGCAACGCTGGAGGTCCCCACATGAGTGAAGGGGTAAAAAGAGGCTTACCAAACCCCTCCCGTTCTAAAGATATCTCTGAACTTGAACAAAATAACCGTCTGGTGATAACAAAAATAAAACAATAAAGGAATCAGCCATGAAGACAAGACCTGAAATAGCGACCACCTACTTTTACTCTCATTATTATTTTCTTGGCAGGCTGAGGGGACGGTGCACACTGAATATATCAATCTAAGTATTCTATCAACCATGAGTCTTCTTCTTTTTCTTTTTCTTCTTCATCTTCTTTTTTTTTCTTCTTCTTCTTCTTCTTCGACTTCCTCCCCCTCTACTCTTTCTCTTCTTCTTCCTCTACTTCTTCTTGTTTCTCTTCTTCTTTTGCCTCACCTGCATCGTAGAGGCCCAAGGCTATGGCACTCAGCTCCAGCATTTAAGTCAAGGGTGACGGGTCTGGCTTTCCCCTGAGTGGCATTATGTGTGAAATACAAGCCTAACATCCCTCGCATATAAACACTGACGGGTCCCATACGGCTGTACGGTAGTGCCTTAAGGCTTAACCCACAACACCACCAAGTATCATCTGGTTGTATGCTTACCACCAAATGTAATAAATGGTGTCCTGGGCTACGAGAAACTACTTGGCTTGACACTCAATGTAACCGACTGACGGCAGCACTAAAGTGAGTGAGTGGATGGTAGGTGCCCTTCCCCCCACCTCAACACCAAGAATATACCAATTGCAGTATTACCTGCCAATATTTTATTCAACATAAGGTCTCCAAAAGGCACCTGGGACAAAGAAAGCACTATTAAAGATACCAACATCATGATGTGTTCATTTCGAGATGCCTAGACTCCTTGAATCCGACAGACAGGATGTGGTGAAAAACGGAAAGAATCAGACTCAGCGACATAGCTCCACCGTTTACTGTACCCTTTTTACTTTGACTTGGCCTAAAATTGCCATCAGTCCACCTTGAATGATCCACCTCAACGCGTCAGATTAAGCTGCTGGCCACGAAGAGGTGCTATGGAAAGGATGTGGAGCTGCAGCATACCATTATTCAGCCACTGGGCGACAAGAAAAAAGCTTGAGAAGGACGACAATCTAGGCCAGGTTTGAGAATAAACAATATAGCTGTAAACGTGAAAGGAATCAAAGTCGGTTAGCTCTTGCTTTTGAGAGATGGACGGAAAAGGGATGTGAGCGTGTGGATTCATGTGGGTGCTGTGTGTCCGCCGTAACGGAAGGGTAACCTAAGCAGAATATTCCAGAATGTCCAGTGTAACAGCTAACAGTAGAGAAAGTGTGACACAACGGTGCTGTTAAAGGAGATACAAAAAATCAGCCACTTACAGAACGACGAATAACAGGTGGAGGGTGGCAAGGGTAAGGAAAGGTAAGGGAGGGAATAAGGCAAAGTTAAAGAAGGGTGAGGCAGGGAATGAAGCAAGGATAAGGAAGGGTAAGGAAGGGTATACGGCAAGGGTAAGGAAAGGTAAGGCAGAGAATAAGGCAAAGATAAAGAAGGGTGAGGTAGGGAATGAGGCAAGGATAAGGAAGGGTAAGGCAGGGTATACGGCAAGGGTAAGGAAGGGTGAGGCAGGTAATAAGGCATGGGTAAGGAAAAAGAAAGGGTATGGAAGAGTGAGGCAGAGAATAAGGCAAGGGTAAGGAAGGGTGAGGCAGGGAAGAAGGCAAAGTTAAGGAAGGGTGTGGCAGTATAGGGCATGGGTAAGGAAAGGTGAGACAGGGTGTGGAGGAGAAACAGGCTGTCAAATGCATAAATGAAACTGAAGGATGAAATTGATTAAACAAGGCCAGGGCGAGCCAGGAAAACTGTAAGACATTATTACCATCATCATCATCATCATCATCATCATGATCATTAAAAGGTTAAAATTGGTATAACATGGACAGCGTGAGCCACAAAATCAGTAAAGTATCATCATCATCATCATCATCATCGTCATCATCATCACCATCATTATCATCAGCCTGAGTCAATCCACTGGAACACAAAGGCCACTTCCATCTTTTTTCCTTCTAAATTACCGGCTGTTATCCTCTTGCCTCCAATCCCAGCAGGTATCCGAGTCTCATTCCACCATCTCGTCCTCTGTCTGCCATATCCTCTCACTCCATCTCTGGGTTGTCAGTCAGTTACCCCGCTTGTCCATCTATTATGTGCTCTACAGAGGACCTGCCCACATCCATTCATGCTTTTTGACTGCAGTAATTATATACACTTTCGCCTGATCCTTTATCCAAGATGCCTTTTTCTTTCTCTCCACGTGACCCCTAAACTAAACCTTCTCATGTCTCTCTGAGCAATCCCAAGTTTACATTCATTGTTAGATTCAACGATTCCGATGCTTAAGTTAGAACAGGAATGACACAGTGACTGTATAACCGTCTCCTTTGGCGTCATGGCAGCGGCTTATCATGTAGGCACTCAGTTTGCCAAAAGCCCTCCACCCAGTCCTATCTTTCGCTTGATTTCACTGTCATTAAATGGGTTTGTCTCCACTGCCAGCCCTATGTATATGTATTCCTCAACATGTTCTAGTTTTTCATCTGCCTTCATCGGACCCATGAATGCAATTATAAAAGAACAATAAAAAATAATGGTAGTATAGCAGGGGTGAGGCAGCGGTGTGGCAGGGGTGCAGCAAGAATTAGGTAATAAAATACACAAATGACGCGGAAGGTACAAATTACGAAGCAGAGGTGAGGCAGGGGTGAGGCAGGGTGCAATAGGGGACATTCCAAACAAGCCTGTTCCCCCTGTGCCAATAACGAGGTTAATAGGGCTAGTAACGCCCTGATTGGGTTATTGGGAGAGGTCAGAGGTCAGGGAACTCTCTCTCTCTCTCTCTCTCTCTCTCTCTCTCTCTCTCTCTCTCTCTCTCTCTCTCTCTCTGTCCGTGATGGCAAGGTTCAGCTGTCATGTGTATAAATAACCTACCATCAGGCTCAGTGTTGATGCTTTTCTTTCACGTTATTGTTACCACTGGTGTGAGGTGAGGGATGATAACGTGAAATCCAACCATGGTAAACACGTGACATCTTGATCATGGGTATGGTTTACAGGCCACACACTCAGTACCACTACGTTGTTGGTATCGTGTTCTCCACTGGGTTAATAAAAATCCACAGGGCAATTTTGCTGCAATGTGGTAAGGTTAGTCTACCTTCATCTGCCTGGTATAAAAGAAGCGCCAGGAATTACATCACCATCATCAACACTTCATGACTGGTCCGCCGCAAAGACCAAATTATTCCATGGTGGGTATGTGGTGCCGGCAATGTGACTGCCTTTACCAGGAGACGATTTACCCCGCCGGAAACATTGAGGTGCCACTCCCTACTGACGATACGGTCGGTGAGTGACCCGTGAAGGGTTGTGGGCAGCTGAGTACGGTATGAGTTAAGGATGGACCCCAATGAACACCATCACCTGTGGCCAAGGCAGGGCAGCTGAGAAGTTCTGAAGTATACACACACTCAAGTGCACTACAAATTACAGTTTGTGTTTTTCTTTCCTTCTTTTCTACACACATTGTACATACAACATACAATACGAAACCCATTCCCAGAGACTCAATAGTATCCTACCAATTGTCAAAAGATGATATCATACTCTCCCACCCTCACATGTCCCCACTTGGCCACTAATACCCGTCTACTGTATACTGTGCTTTGCCTGGTGGGATATCTTGGTAAAAAATTGGTGTGATGATATTAGTAGGGGTGTGTTTATGACGCATCAGTGAGTCTTAAGGAAGAATAATGAATACTTTGACATTCAAATCTTTCACATTACTCCATGCAACAGCTGGAATTTGAACTCGCGACCACGGACGCTGCAGTCCATACCACAATGTGTGTGTGTGTGTGTGTGTGTGTGTGTGTGTGTGTGTGTGTGTGTGTGTGTGTGTGTGTGTGTGTGTGTGTGTGTGTGTTTGGTCCTATACTAATCTGAAACATCACATGCCCTATATAATTATGTGTCGTGAAACAGTGACAGGCGCTGAAAATGTGCAAATCATCGTCCTCCTCCTCCTCACCACCGCCGCCGCCGCCACCACCACCACCACCACCACCACCACCACCACCACCACCACCACCACCACCATCATCATCATCATCATCATCTCAACCATAATTATCGTCAAACTACCCCACCGCCATATGTTACATGATGAGATCTGGAGAAAAATTACGCGTGCTAGATTATAGTAATTTATTTATTTATTTTTTAAAGAGAGGTTAGTAATAGAAACAACGCCTGGTGGTCTCGCGGTAAAGAACTCTAAAAAATTACAAAATCGTTATGCCTTACACTGAAGCATGGGTGCGGTACTGGGCGTCTGGGAATATTGCATCCTGTACAATGCTGCCGGGGCCTAGGTGTTTCTCCTACCATTGCAGTGTTGTGGACTAGCGTGGCCAAGTAGTACGGGAGTGGATTTTACCGTGTGGGAGGCGGGTGGTCCACTGGTTGATGATGCTGCCACCGGACATGGCTCATAAAGGTTCAAGTCCAGGGACCGGTTAGGATTTATTGCCTTTACAGAACCGCTCAACAACGAAGGACCGGTCACTTTCGCCTTAAAGTCTGGACTAAACAGCCTAGCCCTAGGCCATTTCATCCCTGATAGGTCAACAAGAGCCTGATTATCGAACAGTTAAGATGCCAAAGTATATTATGCCAGCCAGCGTTTTATTCTGAGGGGATTGCGTTCAGTAAAAACAAAGAAGCAGCAAGCATATTGACCGGGTTTTCATAGTTCTTCTTGGCTCTACATCCAGCAGGAAACTCCCTACCTACAGTAACACGTCAGTGGATGTGTCTGAGCACTGATGCATCAACTCAAGTAGGTTCAGTTTGTGTCAATCAGCAGAAGACACGACATTTTCAACAAGGCGATGCAGTCAGTGATGCTGCAACCACCCGTGCAGCCGCCTCACACCTGAAAACATCGCCCACCTTGTGAACGATGCATCGTGGACTGGCGTGGCATCTTTTAAAGCATCATCAACATGACACCATTTGCCGCGACCATCATAAAGGTCGCCGCACTGCCTGGCTTTGAGGCACTGACCCTATGCCACACAACCAAGTACACATGACACGAATGATGACACTCCTCAGCCAGTGGACATCAGTCACTGTGGGGCTCACAGCTTACAACTCATGACTAAGGGAGTACTCAGCAATACAGGACCAATCAGCGACGTGTATGCCAAGAGTGTAAGCTTTCTGTGTATATTGTACACTTAACATTTCAGCAAGACAGGCCAGATTACTGGATGCAAATGAAAACTATAATCACATTTCATAACGTGTATCTGTAGTGTAAGCAAATGCCTGAGGGTGTAAGCAGCAGTACATGTTTTGCTCAAAGGTACAAATGTTGTGTTATAAAATTAATGCCTGGACTGGAGCGTGTGGCATGAAGCCTTATTGTATCACTTCCCATAAGCCTAGCAACCCAGTCCCAGCGATTCTCTTGGATTTAACTGCAAATTTGTTGTATACCTGAAGTGTTCCTTTGAGATGTGCACCTGCTCTGATGAAAACAAGGCGGGCCGCTCTCTAGCTACGGCTCCACACTCAGGCTTCACACTCCAGTTGTGCCTCATAGCAGTTTGGCAAGGTGCTGAATGAGCTGAGTGCCGAGGCCACCCGGGTATGATTACCACCATCTACCATCACCACATCCGAGTCCACTAAGCACCCTGCCGAGAGGCCTATGGAATACAGAAACTTCCTGTATTTCTCAAGGACCCACAGCCTACCACCGCAACCACAGCCACTATCTGGATCCAGCCACAGGCAGAACACTTCCCGACCAGATCCTGCCTGGAGAGGTCCAAGGACTCACTACCATACTGGGAGGCCAACAAGTCCACCTTTCCCAGCTTTGTTCAACTGGCTCTGATAAGAAGGTATTTACCAGTTCCTGCCATTAGGCCACAACACAATTGTTTCTGTCGCAGAGTATATATCCAAATACTTAATATTTAGATGCCTTCATATATGTCACGTAATCAAAATATCGTGCAAAAGGGAACACTGAAGCAACACCAACACATTACCATTAATAATACGTTAATTCTGACGTACATCCATGTAGTAAAAAATGAATTAATGGAAATAAAATGTTATATATAAAATACAGTAATAAATGAAACTACAACAAAAAGATATCAGTATCAGTGACCAAAACACACTTTATAAATCAGAGAGAGAGAGAGAGGGCGGGGGGGGGGGTTGGGGGTTACCCACATCATTAACGAGGCAACCACTGGCTTGGAAGACGAGTAGGGGAGGGCAGGCGAGGGAGGGGGACAGAGGGAATCAGGGAGGAAGGGGAGGGGCACGACTGAAAGGTATTATTTAAAAAACACAGATAATATATAATAAAAAAAACAAGCATAATAATAATAATAATAATAATAATAATGAATATCGATCCTCTAATGGTCGTTTGCATCGTCAGGAGAGAAGGGTGTAATGGCAAAGGTGTAAAGTGGCCACGTTCAAGACAAGAGTGACCTGCCTCGCTCGCCTCTGAGTGGTATTACTCGTATGTGAGCAAGAAAAGTCAACAAGCCTTTGATGGGATCACTAAGGCGCCCCATCCTGTTAGGGCGCCGTAACCCACTAGACCACCAAGTGTCTGTCCATCAGGTACACGGTACGGGTACTACTTAAAGCAGGACATTGTTTCCTGAATCACAGGAAACTACTGGTTTGTTCCTCAATGTAGTCATCTGGAAGCTACGCTACTTGAAGTGTGTGGACGGTGGTCATCCTTCCACTACCACTTACTACTATTACTACTATTACTATTAATAACAATAGTAATAATAATAATTCTGATTTAAGGGGTGAATATCTGACTTTCTCGCGCCCTTGAATTTTCACATATTACTCTCAAAATCGATTTCATTCCTTCTTGCCTAACCCTCAACCCTTCCACCGGCTTTAGTTTAAGTCGGGTGAAATCTGTTTGAGTTGATTACAAGTGACCCTGACCTTTGACCTTTATCCTGAATCCTTCCTTAATCTACATCAAATAAAACTATTTAAGATCACCCTGCCATGTTACTTTCACCTCTGACCTTTAAAAAAAAAAAAAAGTCAACTCCTTGGGTGATCTTCAACCCATCCCCAGGTCTGATCAATATCAGATCAAAGCTGTTTCAGTTATTTTGTTCACACACACACACACACACACACACACACACACACACACACACACACACACACACACACACACAGGAATCGAACTTTGACCTTGCCTGTGACCTTGGCCTTTGAGTGAATGTTCTCAAAACTGAACCACTTCTTTCTTGCCTTACCCTCAACCCGTCCCCCGAGTCTACTGTACAGTGAGTGAATACTACTTCACTTGATTTTGCTTGGTGAACACTTGACCTCTGACCTCTGCTGTTAAAAAAAAAAAAAAAAAAAAGGTTTATTTATTTGCTGACCGTTTACTATGTTGAAATGGGATAAAAACTGCTAATCCCCCCCCCCCCAGACACACCGCTCAAACTTAACGCTAGCACATGTTCCACGAGTTCTGTAATAATAATAATAATAATAATAACGATAATATTAATAAACAGTAATATGAATCGAAAACCTGAGAAAGAAGTAGTGACATCATGTCCAGGTACATACAAAAAATTATTTTCCTGGCAGTTGACTCCGAACTAAAGAGTGACACCGTGACAAGTGCGTTGGTACGGGGGAGGAAGACGACACCATCATCATCAAGGAGAAACAGGTACATACATTGAGGACGGCCATACTTCCTAGCAAATGCATGACACATCGCGAGGTCTGCGTCTGGTACACACAGGCAAAAAATTATCTTTACGCAGGTGATCGGTGGTTTGACGATGAGCACAGGTACATTTTCTTTATTGTATGCACATAAGTAAACATGATGTATCTGCTTATATTTTTAGCTAATAGGAAACGAACGAATCACAAATCAGACTGATTAGAGGACCCGTTCAAATCGAACAAACACCGAACTGTAACCGCACTGGAAGCCGAACACGCTCCTTTACTGGGATGGTTGGCACTGGTTGCTTTGGGGTTTGGTAACTCTACATCCATCTTTGTTGGTGCTTACCCACCCGTCTTTTTGGTGGTACTCGCCCGTGTTATTATCTATCTATCTATCTATCTATATCTATATCTATCTATATATATATATTATACACACACACACACACACACACACACACACACTTATATATATATATCTATTGCCAGACGCCTCAATCCCGTTTGGGGTGGCCACAAACAAATCGCCTCCAAGTCGCCCTGTCCCCAGCCATTTCACTCCCCTGCTCCCAACTCACACCCCCCTCTCTCATATACCTCTCCACCCCATCTCTCCATCTCATCCTCGGCCTCCCCCTCCCTCTTTCCCCCTCCACCTCACTCACATACACTCTCTTCGTCAGTCTTTGACCCTCCATCCTCTCCACATGGCCAAACCACCTCAGTGTGTTCCTCATAATGCTTCCTATCACATCCACATCAACACCACAACGCTCCTTTATATCCTCATTCGTCAGCCTGTCTCTCCATGTGACTCCACAGGCTCCTCTTAAATAACTCATTTCCACGGCTCTCACTCTTGACTTGTGTCCTTCCAACAACGTCCAAGCTTCACTTCCGTACGTTAGAGTTGGTATCACAATACTGTCATGTAGTAACTTTTTCACTTCCATGCTCACTTCCCTGTTTCTTATCACTGCTTTCAAAGAACCAGCAATCTTTCTTCCCTGCTGTACCCTTTCAAGCACTTCACCCTCCAAACCTCCATCCTTACTCATCACACTACCCAAGTACTTAAACGTACTCACATTTTCCAATTCCTCACCATCCAACCTCGCTGTACATTCACTGACTTCACCTCTCTCAAAGACCATCACTTTACTCTTCCCTACATTCACCTTTAGATTCCGTTTCTTACACACTCTCTCAAACTCATCCACCAAGCCTTGCAGCTCCCCTTCGTCTTCACTCAACAACACGGTATCATCTGCAAACAACAGTACAGGGAGTTTCCAAACACTATCCTCTCTCACCAGGGCCACTCCAACATCCACTACCCTACCTTGTACCTCTTTTATTACCCCATCCATGTACAGATTGAACAACCATGGAGACATGACACATCCCTGTTTCAACCCAACTTTCAAAGAGAAAAATTCACTTAGTTCACCATCCACACGCACTGCAGCCTTCGCACCATCGTACATACTCTTCACAGCATTCAACAACTTCCCATCTATTCCATATATTCTTAACACTTTCCACAATCCTAGTCTATCCACCCTGTCATATGCTTTCTCCAAATCCATGAAAGCCGCATACAACTTCTTTCCCTTCTCTAGAAACTTTTCCACTAAAGATCTGAGAATGAATATCTGATCTACACAACCTCTTCCCTTCCTAAAGCCTCCCTGTTCTTCTCCAACTAATTTCTCTGTTCTTTCTCTAACTCTGTCAATAAGTATCCTACCATATACTTTTCCTATTATACTAAGAAGACAAATGCCCCTATGATTACCACACACTTCTTTTTCCCCTTTTCCTTTGTACAAGGGAATAATTATACCTGACTTCCAATCCTCGGACTCTACCTTCCTCCCAGGCCAATCTGCACATCTTCCACATCCATTCTACTACTATCTCTCCCCCATGCTTCAGCATTTCACCACACACTCCATCAATTCCTGGGGCTTTCCCTGATTTAACTTTCTTCATTGCTTCCACAACTTCTATCCTACTGATTTCTTCCTATATATATATATATATATATATATATATATATATATATATATATATATATATATATATATATATATATCCCATTGGATCCCAGGGGTGCTGGGCGAGGCACGGCACCGGGAGGGTACTAAGCGTACCGTCCTCCGCCTATCGGCTCATAGTCGCGAGGCATGGCACCGGGAGGGTACTAAGCGTACCGCCCTCCGCCTATCGGCTCATAGTCGCGAGGCATGGCACCGGGAGGGTACTAAGCGTACCGCCCTCCGCCTATCGGCTCATAGTCGCGAGGCATGGCACCGGGAGGGTACTAAGCGTACCGCCCTCCGCCTATCGGCTCATAGTCGCGAGGCATGGCACCGGGAGGGTACTAAGCGTACCGCCCTCCGCCTATCGGCTCATAGTCGCGAGGCATGGCACCGGGAGGGTACTAAGCGTACCGCCCTCCGCCTATCGGCTCATAGTCGCGAGGCATGGCACCGGGAGGGTACTAAGCGTACCGCCCTCCGCCTATCGGCTCATAGTCGCGAGGCATGGCACCGGGAGGGTACTAAGCGTACCGCCCTCCGCCTATCGGCTCATAGTCGCGAGGCATGGCACCGGGAGGGTACTAAGCGTACCGCCCTCCGCCTATCGGCTCATAGTCGCGAGGCATGGCACCGGGAGGGTACTAAGCGTACCGCCCTCCGCCTATCGGCTCATAGTCGCGAGGCATGGCACCGGGAGGGTACTAAGCGTACCGCCCTCCGCCTATCGGCTCATAGTCGCGAGGCATGGCACCGGGAGGGTACTAAGCGTACCGCCCTCCGCCTATCGGCTCATAGTCGCGAGGCATGGCACCGGGAGGGTACTAAGCGTACCGCCCTCCGCCTATCGGCTCATAGTCGCGAGGCATGGCACCGGGAGGGTACTAAGCGTACCGCCCTCCGCCTATCGGCTCATAGTCGCGAGGCTCATAGGTCCCTACCCGGGGGTTCCCTACTTTACAAAGACTTGAAAAATCCCAGTTCTGTCTAATACTCGGGACGCTGGGCTCCAATGGGATATACATACATACATATATATATATATATATATATATATATATATATATATATATATATATATATATATATATATATATATATATATATATATATATATATATAAGCCTATCTCTAATATCATCTATCATTTTAAAGACATCAGTTGAGAATCTGAGAAAGATTTATTGAACTATAAGGCGCAGGTACAGTATCAACCCAGTTTTTTGATCGAAGAGTTACAAAAATTCTTGTACAATTCTGCGAAAAGTTTGCTGGGTTTCAAAGGCAACATCACTCAAGTTTCAGAAGTCATTGTTCACTGTCTTGCAAGTTATCGCAGGCCAGCAGATCAACGTTACAGCCACAACAGTAGTGGCACAGTTATTTTCGGATCAATCAGCCTGGTAATAAAGGCGAGAGGCCTGGCAACGAGCGTTAATGAGGAAAGCATCACCACCACCACCACCAGGAAAAAACAGAGAAAAGCAATACATTCCCTCGGTCACAAGTAACAATGAATATTTCTTTCGGGAATGTAATGAGAGAATGGAGAATGAATGACTGACTATAGTCAATTTACTTCAACTTGGCGGAGACTTTCTTGCTTTGGGGGCTTTTTGCTGGTAGCTCAATGGCACAACAAGGCAATACAACTGTTTATCATCCTATCCATGGCATCCCTGCGTAACTCACACCATATTCCAGTGTTATTCATATACAGGGTATATACAGTATATATTTGCAGCTCAGCATTTGAGGAGAGACGCCGATTTTACGCCAAAAGTAAGTGGACACAGTATAGGTGAGTGTATGTGAGGGAATTGGAGGGGAAGAAGGGAAAGGAGAGAATGAAGATGAGGTGGAAGGATAGGGAGGGGAGGTATATGAATAAACGTGGTACAAGCTAGATGGAGGGCAGTCTGCTGTGGAGAACTGGGTGATAAGGAGGCAGTGTGTTTCTGGCCACCTCTTCCGAGATTATGGCGTCTAGCTACGGAAAGGAATTTAATAGATAAATATTTTTTACTAATTGGTTTTATCAGAGCTAATTCAATCGACAGCTGTTGGTCTGAATGAAATATTGACAGGGATAACATAAGTAATCCCTCAGCCAAGGAAAAATTCGCCTAGCGTCTTCGTGATTTAAATTAAAATCGAAAATTAATTTTGACCATTATTATGATGTTTTGGGTTATTTCCTCGTGTTGGTAAACCTGGTGCAGAAGTCAAAATATCAGGTATAAACACTTTTACCTGATTTTAAGCATTTGTTTTCTTCGTATTCTGCTTTACTTAACTCCTTCACAACGATGAAGCTAAGATCTGAGTTGTATAGCTGACATCCTTACTCAAGTACACTCAGCTACAGAGCCAATTTTCGAACTGATTGGGTCAGCACACCCATTAATATCCCACTCATTAAAAAATATATATCTCCTTTGTTCAATATAATCGTCCTGCAACAACAAGAAAACACGGACAAACGTACTTGATGCGGGAGCTTCAGGGCCCTCGTTTTCCTTCCCTTGGTGTGGTGTGGTGTGGGAGGGTGATATGATGTGGTGTCTGGGAGGGTGGTGTGGTGGTGTGAGACTTCGCTAAAGTTTATGGGAGAGAAATAACTCGCGATCGAAAATTATTAGTGAGACGTAGGGACAAGGCCGTTCCTGGAGACGCTTGCACATTTGAGGTCACTGTACTGAGAATATGCTTTTATATTAATGCTTATGTTGGAGTGAAGACACTGGCTGACCTACTATACTGTATGGGTAATTCTCTCTCTCTCTCTCTCTCTCTCTCTCTCTCTCTCTCTCTCTCTCTCTCTCTCTCTCTCTCTCTCTCTCCTCACAATTACGAGATGTAGCTCAAACTATACCGCATAACCTACTGTACACGTCGTGTCTCAAAGCGGCACACAAAAATGCCACGATAAATGCAACAGTTGTGAAATGACTGTCAAGGGCTGCTGGCACTCCACTGGCCATACAGACAGACCTATATATGACATTGCTGGGATAATCTTTTGAGACGTTTACTTTCAATTTTTACACGTTATTACTTTCCCTGACTGTCTTTTTGTGGTGCCCCGAGTTTTTGATCGGTGCTTTCTATATAAACTGCCTGGTAATTTTATTTTATTTTATTTTTTTGCTACTTCAAAATTACCAACATGAAAAATGCTTCTTATGCAAAACAACACCGTCTGGATGTTACAAAAATATCCTAGAAAGAAAACGAAATCGTAATGAATGCTTAACTGCAATTGTGTAAATCCTTCAGTGGCAAAGATCTCTTCCAACCTGAATGAAACTGTCTGGATGGCAAAAGTAAATAAATTCATGTGAAAAATAAATAAACTAATAAATAAACAAGTACAAAGAAAATCAATACAAAGAAATTCAATAACCACTTGCCACATGGACGACCATTCCTTAACTTCCCTTACACAGACAGACAGAGAGATACGACAAATAGATACATAGACAGATAGATAGACAGACAGATATACAGACACAGATGTAGGTAGACAGACTAATGGACGGACATCTAGACAGCCAGACAGACACAGTCATGGTGCAAACTAAATCTGGAACAGCGAAAGACACCCCCCCGGGCCCTCAAGTACAAAGGTGGGATTCAGGGAGAGACCAGAGCAACGTGAGGTTCACCTGTCCTTCATTTGTACCAGGCCTTCATTCTGACTCTATAATCCAGCATCCCTTTAGCCCTGAACAAGCCGATAGTTCCTGTACATCAAACGTAGGTGTAGCGAGAGTAATTATTGGTACTACATCTGGGTATAGTGTTTTTACGACGATCCCACTTAACATCCACAGCTAGAGCCAATTATACACCAAAGACCTTAAGGTGTATATATATTTACAAGCATATACACTCACCCACCAAGACACCATCTAACATTCTCTTTAGTGTGTGTGTGTGTGTGTGTGTGTGTGTGTGTGTGTGTGTGTGTGTGTGTGTGTGTGTGTGTGTGTGTGTGTGTGTGTGTGTGTGTGTGTGTGTGTGTGTGTGTGTGTGTGTGTGTGTGATTAAGAGAAAGAGAAGGTGAGTGAGTAAAGGTGAGTGAAGTTACATTAGGAAGGTGGACATTCTTTACTATGAGCTCTATATACTTGAGAGAGAGAGAGAGAGAGAGAGAGAAAGAGAGAGAGAGAGAGAGAGAGAGAGAGAGAGAGAGAGAGAGAGAGAGAGAGAGAGAGAGAGAGAGAAATAAGCCTCACGTAACTTCAATTCCTCTCTCACTCTCTCTCTCTCATTAATCTTTTTTCCCTCCTCTCTCCTCCCTCCTCCCCTCCCACCCTCCTCCACCCCTCCATCTGCCTCTCCCTCCGTCCAATCATGCCTCCAATCTACCCCTAAATGCCTTTCACTCCTTTCCTCCCGCACCCTTCCCTTCCTCTCTCTCTCTCTCTCTCTCTCTCTCTCTCTCTCTCTCTCTCTCTCACCTAAGGGCTCTCAGACGAGTTATGTGAATCACTTAATACCAGACACAAGATGGGGTCATTCTGGATCTCAGCCAATATTACTACCACCACGACCACAACTACTACTACTACTACTACTACAACCAATACTATTGTTACTACTACTACTACTACTGTTACTACTACTACTACTACAACTACCATCGTCGCGCACACTTTTACAATTCCCACTACCACAACAAACACCACTTCAACTACCACATCAACAACCACTAGGGCCACAATAACCATCTCTACTACCACTACCACGGCCTATGTCACCGCTACTGCCATCTCCACGACTACCACAACTATCACAACAACTACCACAAGAAACATTACAACTACCAAAACCACTGCTACAACAACCACAACTAACTATGACTACCACTACAGCAACACCACCACTACTACCACAACTACCACCACTGCGACTAACACAACCACTACTACTACCATTACCATAACTACAAACATTACCACGATGGAATTCGTAGTCATTATTCTTAACGATCACACCGTTACTGCCACATTCTTTACTATGTCACAACTATTACCATCACTACTACTACTGCTACTATTCCTAACTCACCTACCACCACCACCACCATCACTACCACAACTGCTAATATCATTACAACTACCACCATCAATAAATCCATCCATCCATCCATCATCCAATCCTGTGTTGCCTCAAGAGGAGAGTAGAGGCCCGGGGCTAAGCAAGTTGGTCCTGACATTTAAGATGAGTGTGACCAGCCTCACTCATCCTTGAGTGGCATTACGTGAGCAATAAACCCCAACCACCCTTTGGATATAAACCTACACAAGCTCAATCCGACTGGAGCGTCTTAAGTACCCACTAAACCACCAGGCACTATAATTTGGTTATATGATTACCATCCAGCGCAGTAAATGGTTTCCAGGTGTACAGGTAACCATTTGGCTTGTCACTCACTATAGAGTCACCCACAGGCAGAAGGAAGAGGAAAGAATGAAAGAAAGGCAGAAGAGGGAGAGTAAAGTCATCCGTTTGCGGAAGGAAAAAGAAAGAATGAAAGAAAGAAAGACAGAAGAGGACGGAAGGAAGAGAGGAAAGGGCAGACACCAGAGAACAGCACTATATCGAGTGCGTGGATGGTGAGCTCCCCCGCCTACCGCCACCATCAATAAAACTGCATCTATTTCGACCATAATTTCCATCATCCTTACCACACCAGCCATCAATGTCACCATGATCACTACTACAACCACTACCATCACTACCTTGACCACCACCTTTACCATAACTACCACTATTCCTACCAAAACCAACACCACGTCCTACCATTACTACCACCATCACTACATTCATAACTACCGATATATCAATGACTTCCACCATCCCTACCACAACTATCATCATTTCAACTCGTCACTTCCAAATACCATCACCATTTTCTGTGTACGCTCTCCCCCCCAAATGGAAATAATGTTCAATAGGAAGCAGAATATTATTACACCCGGTCACGTAGCGAAAATGGGTTATTCGGCTTGTTTGTCCTGTGTGTCTGTTTGTATGCTGAAAACCTACTGCATGGAACAGCATCAAATCTGGAATGATGACTGAGACTCATTAAAGGAATAAACGACTAAATTTTGGTCGAGAAATGTCATAAGTAATAGGTTAGGGAGAAGGTCATATCAAACAGTTTAGAAGTGATCTGCACCAAACTCCGTGGATGGGTTGAGGGTCAGGCAAAATTTGTTTCATGGATCAAATGCAAAGATCACGGGGTAATGTCAAAGGTTCCGCCCCTGATTCGATCTGCATCAAATTTTGTGGACGTGAGTATGGTCAGCCACGGATGACGTCATTATATCTTGAACACGACGGCAGGGTCAAGGTCACAGGCAATTTGGACAAAACCTGGCAACAGAGCTGGGTCAGCCATTGGTCAGGTCAGGTATACAGACACTGACCTGTTAAGGATGTTCCCTAACATCTCTTCCTATGCTGTTTATTGCTTTCTAAACCCTACTCTCCTCTTCTGTGTTATATAAGGTATTCCAATATCACAATACCTTGCACACACACACACACACACACACACACACACACATATATATATATATATATATATATATATATATATATATATATATATATATATATATATATATATATATATATATATATATATATATATATATATATATATACTGTATATAATATTACGTGCACAGTTACAGTAACCAGCCATACCAAAAACAAATCGCTAAGGAACAAGTAATAGGGAGTCACCTTCATCGACAAGACGGACCTGTGTCTCTGTAGGGTGTTCACTGAGGTATTATGATTCTGAGAGCTATGGGTCGAACGGGAAGGTCAGAGGGTAAAGTTCATGCATAAAGCCAATCGTAGGGACGGGGTGTTGCACTCTCCTCCTCATCATCATCATCACTATTATACAGTATATTATTATTATTGTTGTTCTTGTTACTGAATATTAGAGAGAGAGAGAGAGAGAGAGAGAGAGAGAGAGAGAGAGAGAGAGAGAATCAAATCCTACACAGTCTATAGTCTTCAACCACTAAACGGCAGATCCTCCTTCAGTTTCAGCCACTCTTCACTCACTTTAATCTCACTCTCTTATTTTCTCTATCTCACATCTGCACTCCCGCTGACTTACCTCGTCTCTTCTCCCTCACTTCCTTGCTCTCTTTTACCTCTACGTCAACCTCCAGACCTTACCTGTGAAAGAGAAGGGGGATAATATAGGTCTCTCTCTCTCTCTCTCTCAGCCAACCACAGAAAACGTCCATGCTCCTTACGTAATCGCTGACCTCTACCCTCCTCTCTCTCTCTCTCTCTCTCTCTCTCTCTCTCTCTCTCCTAATTCAAAAACCGCAATGGCATCATAAACACAATTACCACCTGAAGCAGCGACACTCAACCCTTCGTCTATCGTTCACCCCTCGGCTTGATGTATTACTGATTCCTTTACTCCCACACAAAAAATGCACAGCCGGCATAAAGGCACTATAATATATATATATATATATATATATATATATATATATATATATATATATATATATATATATATATATATATATATCTTTAATATTAACGTTTTGCACAGAACAAATTTTAATAAAGGCAGAAAATATGCAGTCCACACATATCAAACAACACTGACACAGCACTGAAAGCAAATACTGAGCCTGCGGGTGAAGTGTAGCTTCAACGTTGCTTCAGCCCATGATAAAGACCAACTGAAGTGTGGCACTTGCAGGCTGTCACACAGGGCTGCCAGTTCAAGTACAAATAATTGTTGCTCGGCAGCGGCTATCGTCACTCAAAAGTCGCTAGACTTGCCATTAAATGTGGCTACCTAGCCATAGCGCATTACAGAATTAATACTTAATTTTCAGTAATGATACAGTTACCCTCTGCCATGTCACTTTTTATCCCCATGGGGCAAATTTTCCTCTAGCTGAGAAGCAGTGACCTAACGCCAGATCATCGCATCAACTGTAAACCTTGTGAGGCAGTGTTTGGAAAATTCTTGCAATACGACTTTTGAGTCCTTCCTTACACAACTTCAAAGGCTGAAGGCAATCCCGCTTTACCCTTCAAGCTGCAGGGGTCAACAGTCCAGTACATTTAAGAGTACTGACGAGGCCACTGCCACTGATGTAATTACTGGCCGTTACAGTGCACAGATACAGACATGATCGAAATGTAAATGAAACCTATGCAAGACCGTCACTCCTACTGTGGCGTTCTAATAACACCACCACCAGGCACGTGGACATGGCTAAATTAAAGCCAGGGTAGTGCAGGGAAACTGAATTACTTCACCACGATTATTTTTTTCTCGCTCTCACCAGATAATTCTGTTCAACTTGCGAAGTATGTGTGTCAGTGAAGGCTTTAAGAAGACTGTTAACCACCTGCAGCTGGAAAAGCCTCCCCTATGACAAAATAATCGCGCTGTAATGGCAGGCTTATGATACTATTGACGTGGTGGTATTGAAGGGGTTTATGTATTTCCAACGCAACAAACCTTACGAGGCAACAGTAGGCTACAGTAACATAACTTCACCAATGGTTAAAGGAGAACCGATACATTTACACTTTCTGGGGAAGATACGATAATAATCTTGTATGTAAACTATGAACATTCACAATATCACATTTGTACAATCCAAAATTACATGGTATTCGTCCCCAATTTGCTCGTTTCCACATTTACTACAAGCCCTGAGACTTCTTTGTGTGCTTAAGTATCTTTCTACACCTTTAGGGATTCTCGTGTTCTTACATCAAAACCGATTAACAGCTTGTCTGACTTAAGGGATATCACTGGCACATGTTAGGTATTTGTCAAACTCAATTGTTTCTTTGAACTGGACGTACGCATCACATGATGACATTCACATAATGACCTATTAGTCAGCTTATCGTGCCATGTTTGTATAAACTGATCCTTTAAGACTTGCTTCACTTTTTTTTTTTTTTAATCCAGTCAGCATTCACAGTCCTGACTTAGCCATATACCAGACAAATATATTTTTGACATAGGTAAGCCACTCATTTAAAGCCATCATTTCCGTCATGTACAGTAGCTTTAGGTGACAATCATACATTAATCTACTGAGCCTGGCTTCATATACCATACAATTGCAGATGCTGCCATTTACATGCAAAAATATATTTCAAATGCTTAAGGTATAATGATTCTAGGCTGGTGTAGTTTTCTTGACCCCAAGCTTCACATCCACATGGCAGTACTGGAAACACAGTAATGGCCAACAGTTCTAACCGTAAATCTACGGATAAATGACGTCGTTTGTTTTTGCTGATTAAAGAATACATAGCCCAACTGACCAAGCCCTTCATTTTTCTTTTTTCATTTTTTTTCATTTTTTTTTTTTTTACCATTGTTGTTTATTGATATCGCAGGTACTATAAATTTTCAACAACTTCCACATCTTCCCCCCTAAAGCTGCGTTTTATTACTCACTGCTTTACGACTGCCAAAAGTGGTGTTCTTTTTCATTTCTTTTTCTTTGTTAATTTTAATCTTCCATTGCTTAACTTTATTATTTTCTGCAGTCCTGTCTTTGTGTCCTTCATTATAACTGTGTCATCAGTATACATGAGTACTGTACAAGCAGTTTCATACAGCTACCTATCAAGTACAGTATATCACTCCCCAGAATTAATGAAGTCATATCCGTGATCAGCTAGGTACATTTCTAAATAATTTACAAACAGAGCAAAATGCAATGGTGACAGGATCCCCCCCAGTCTTACTTCCATCCCATCACCATCAAATTAATATTGTTCACTTCTAAGGAATACACGGGGTTTAAGATTAGCGTACATGTTTTAATTAAATTTATAATTCTCTATAATTTTATACAAGACAGCCTCTCGCCAAACAGTATCAAACGCTTTACGATAATCAATAAACCAACAGAATATCTTTCTCCTGTTATATCAATGCACATCAATAATATTCTTCAAAAGAAAACGTGGTGAACAGCTGAAGACTATTGCCTAAATCCGGCTTCCTTTACTCCATGAACAAAATTATTCTCACAAAATGTATATAGTCTATCATTCAGAACTGATGTCAAAGGTTGACCAAAACTATGAGAATCACGTAATGCCTCCGTAATTACTCGTATTAGTATTCTCTTTACAACCCTTCTGGTTATAAACAGGCACAATCATTCCTTATACCCACTCTACAGAGACCCATTCTACAGAGACCATACCATTGTCTATAATTTTAATGAACAGCTTAACATATCAAGATAACAGTACCTGTTGTATGGCTTTGATATACTCATTAAGAATACCTGCATGAGGACCAGCACAACACCTTCGCTACAACCACATCTTTGGTCTTTTATTCTGGCTACCCAACTGATTTTTAATGCAGGTCACAGGAACCCCTAACAGTGAAGGGCTAAATCAAGGCTTCATCAGCACACTTCACGCGGCATACTGTTAAACCTTTGTGGCAGCATTAACCAAATACAAGAGGGGACACCGTAATGAAAATATTATTACTTAGAAGTCAATTAGTGTACATAAGCACGTCAAAAATTATTTCCTGAGAACTTATGTGGTTGACTAACGGAACAGACTCTTAGATAATATGACAGAAAGCTTAATCATAAGTCATAAATATGTTCACAGGCAGACCAGCTGGCAGATTATTAACAAGGGGGATAACTAACCATGCCAGATCCTCTCTCTCTCTCTCTCTCTCTCTCTCTCTCTCTCTCTCTCTCTCCAGATACAGTATAGCTCCCGTAGCTTCATCTCGCGTATAACGAATAATTCACAGCAGTGGACATAATGCTCGAAGGAGTCTCAAAACAGAAAGCATTATCCACTAGATGACTAGATAATATAGAAACCAAAGTGATGTTTGTCTGGTTGGCACCCATCTTATCCGAGGTTACCACCTTAAGATTTTCTTACACGTGATACAATGACAGCCACAATACCCTTTTTAAGCATGGGTTGACTGCACACTATATAGGCCTAACAGTACAGCATATACAGCACCCCATGAACAACACATGCAATGTACAGTATATGCAGTGCGTATCGTAGTGCTGCTATAATATTATCCACATCGGTGACACGTGAATGTAGTAGTGCATGACCTGTGAAACTGAGAATGGTACTGTATGTCACCAGCTGACGAAGATGATAACATCGCGGCGGGGGGGGGGGGGGGGGGTGATCGGTTGACATAATCGTTTACTTTAGGATAGGCTGTTACCACAGACGGTTGGCGATTTGTATATAATGTGAGGAATGTGTCGCCTACGAAACTGCTCCAGCTTGGACAATCTGAGTATCACCTGAGCAGTGTTTGTATTCGAAATGGGTTGCGGTTCCTTCGTAACTTATTTTCGATACGGTAGCGATTTATACTGCACATTATTCGTCAATATTCATCGTTTATAATTTTTATGAAAACTATGTTCATATTCAAACTCTCTAAGCAACGTAGAAGGCAGTGATACTTAACAGGCAAAACAAATTGCTTAGTAATCGGTGCTACGAAGCCTCCGATATTACAATGTACACAGACCTACGGCTCAGCAGATCAAGGATACCAACTTGGCGCGGTAACTCAGCTTATTTTCAGATCTCTCGTCCTGTGTGTCAAATTTTACCAGGCTAAAAGAGTGCCGGTAATTTTTTTCGTGGGTGTACCTTTATACATCTACACCTGCAGAGATCAACCGAAGGATTTGAAGGATGAAAGACAGTCTTTTGCTATGCTATCCTCTTCTTTAATTTCTAGTATCAGCGAGTTAATCTTGTTATAATTCAGGCTGGGATTCTTATCAAGGAACTTAAGATTCTCTCTCTCTCTCTCTCTCTCTCTCATAATGCAATACATCACAACTATAATGATACAATTCAGACGTTACGGAAAATTATTTGCTAATACAGTAACTAAAAAGCACCCACAGAGTGCATACCGCCGCCAATGCCACTGCCATTAAAATGGGTCTAGATCCGAATCCGTGGAGATAGGATCCGGATCCGGATCCGCCACAAAATTTAATCAAAGCCTTCTTGGCCCATGGCCCACCCTTCCACAAAATTTCATTGACAGTCATAAAGAACATCTGGAGATATCGTCTGAACAGACAGACATACATAACCTCCTCCAACTTCGTTGGCGGAGTTAATGCGCAGAACAGGCTCCAAGAACACGCTGTACAAGGCACAGTCATGAACATAAATGAGATGAGGCTAGACCAATACTTGTCAAGTAGCGATGGTAGCCAGGCCACAACTGGCATTACAGGTGTACAATAAGGCTTAATGAATGATGCAGTCATAAGCGGTTATGTCCTGGATATAATCATTAAGCATAGCTAATGTTACTGGTTTATTCCCTCACTGCTTAGCATATAGTACACAAATAATTTAACTTATTTTTGGCCTATATTAACATACAAGTAGACGGTACCTGGCCCGGTATTCTTAATGCATGTACATGTTAAAAAGTACGAGTGTATACTGGGCGTCCCGGGAGCAAAGGGCATAACTTTGGGAATTCACAGGTGAGGGGGGAAAAAAAAAAAAAAGAAAAAAAAAAAGCTATACCAAGATGGGTGCAAACCCCTGCCATCACGGATGACCTTCAGGGTGAAATGTGAGAGGCATCATTTCCACCCACATGGCCAGCAGTAATTGTGGCTCCGTAACTGTTGTGATTTGGACACATGGTGATAGAACATTTTTTGCTGAGAATTCCCTCATCTTGCAATTCACGAAGTTATGCCTGTTCCTTCCAGGACACCCTGTACACACACACACACACACACACACACACACACACACGCACACACACACACACACACACAAATCAGGAGTACTATCTATCTATCTATCTATATACCTAGGCTGCTTCCCCCAAGGAAAGGGAGGTAGCCGAGACAGGACGACTCACTCTCCATTTACTCATCCATTCAAACACATTTATTCGCATCTTAGCCCCAAAGGGGAGAACGGACAGATCCTCACTGCATCACAACGCACAAGGGTCAACTGCGCAATGCAATCAGTGACATCCACAGCAGGGCCCGACAGCAGAACTGGTTTACCCCTGCCACATCATAACAGACCCATCCCCTTACCCGCACCTGACCTGACTAGCTGATCAGACCAAAAGCGGGAGAATATCCCCTCAGGGCTGCGTCATCACTTATTCATTCACAATTTCTCTCCATTTATTTCTGTCACGCACAGCCACTCTTCCTTGCTCAACAGACATCCCTCTCGCATCCAGCGCTCTCTTCACACTGTCCATCCATCCTATTCGTGGTCTTCCTCTCAGTCTTACACCTCTCACATCAGATCTAGTTATCTTTTTCACCAATCGCTCATTATCCATTCTCTCCATATGCCCAAACCATTGCAACACCCTCTGCTCAACTCTACCAGCCATCTCCCGAACAACTCCAGTTCTCCTTCGCACTTCATCATTTCGCACTCGATCCATACGCGTCACTCCACACATACTCCTCAGACATCTCATCTCCATTACATTCAAACTTTTCCTCTCTGCTACACCCATATTCCATGTTTCAGCCCCATATAATGCAGTCGGTACCACAACACCCTCATACAGCCTTCTCTTTACATCCATTCTAAGCGAACGACATTTAAACACTTTTTTTCATTCCTCCCAGCACCTTTCCTACTTCATTTATTCTAAACTTCACTTCTGCATCTATTCTTCCATCCACAGCAACATGTGACCCTAGATATTTAAAACAATCTACCTCCTCAAGCAACTCACCATTCAAAACTATATTCATCCCCCACCATCTATCAACCTCGTACACTTCATCACTTTACTCTTATTCTCATTTACTTTCAATTTCCTCCTTTCACACACCCTTCCAAACTCCTCTGCCAACTGTCTCAATCTCTCCTCTGAATCAGTCACCAGTGCAGTATCATCTGCAAACAGCAGCTGCTTCAGATTCCACTCTCCTCCATCAACATTTACCAGACTCAGACCTCCACCTAAAACTCTTGCATTCACCTCCCTTACAACACCATCCATGTAAATATTAAACAACCAAGGCGACATCACACATCCCTGTCGCAGCCCCACTCTCACGGGAAACCAATCACTCACAGCATTTCCCACTCTTACACACGCTCTACTATTTACATAAAAACTTTTCACCCCTTTTAGTAACCTACCATCAAGTCCATACAATCTTAAAACAGTCCACAAAGCCTCCCTATCAATTCTATCATACGCTTTCTCTAAATCCATAAATGCCCAAAACACATCCTTGCCTTTCGCTAAATACTTTTCACACACTTGTCTCACAGCAAACACCTGATCAACGCACCCCCTCCCTCTCCTAAAGCCACACTGCTCATCGCTAATCACTCCCTCTGTACCCTCTCTAACTCTCATAATTAACACTCTACCATACACTTTACCTACAACACTCAACAGACTTATACCCCTAAAGCTAGTACATTCATACTTATCACCCTTGCCTTTATACAACGGGACCACACAAGCACTTGCCCAGTCAACTGGCACCATACCTTTCTCAAAGCACACATTCAATAATCTTACTAACCAGTCAACAATATTCACTCCACCACCCTTCAGGCATTCCACAGCACACCCATCCATACCTGCAGCTTTCCCTGTTTTCATCTCCTTTACTGCCTTCTCCACTTCCTCCTTCGTGATCAAAGAATCATTCAACTCTCCCAACACATTTATTCCTTGCACCCTTCTATCTGCCACAATCTCAGCCACCCTTTCCTCCTCTACATTTAACAATCTTTCAAAATACTCTGCCCATCTCTTCCTTACTGCATCCATCTCAATTAACATCCTTCCATCCTCTGCTTTTACTCGTTCTTCCTTCCCAGACTCTCCCTTTCGCACCCTTTTCACCTCCTTCCAAAACATTTTCTTATTCTGTTGAAAATTCTCTGTCAGCCGCCTACCCCACCTCTCATCTGCTGCCACTTTAGCATCACGCACAGCCCTTCTCGCTCTATTCCTCTTTTCCTTATACCTTTCATATGACATCTCATCCTTCCTCTGCAGCCACACTTCATATGCACGTCTCTTCTCAGCCACAGCCATACTTACTTCCTCGCACCACCATTCACTTCCTTTTCTTACACCACCACCCACATGTCTCACACCACACACCTCAGGAGTACTAGTATCATATTTGTATTAGGATTATTACCTTCATTTTCAGTATTACCGTCTACCTTTCCTTTGCAATTTCGTTCAGACATTCCAGTCCAATAAACCGTTCCTTCCACCTGTTCTCCTGTTCGGCTTGTAGTTTTATGATCTGAAAGGCGGGACACAACCTTCTGCCTTGCCAACCTGTCCTTAAAATTGTGTCATGTGAATCGAAGTCGTTTGTATTAAGGCCGGAGCACTTAAAATGTTTGGTCTCCTCTCTCTCTCTCTCTCTCTCTCTCTCTCTCTCTCTCGTGCACGCTCTATTAAACACACATGAGAGAGAGAGAGAGAGAGAGAGAGAGAGAGAGAGAGAGAGAGAGAGAGAGAGAGAGAGGTGGGTGGTGTGCTGGGTGCGTGACGTCATCAGCTATCTTTTGATATTTATAGCCTTACCCTGGTCGCCAGAGAGAGAGAGAGAGAGAGAGAGAGACAGAGACAGAGAGACAGAGACAGAGAGAGAGAGAGAGAGACAGAGACAGACAGACAGACAGACAAAGGATGATAATGATATGATGATGACGATGATAATGATGATGTGGAGATGAAGGATAAAGGAAGAATAAAATGAAAAGAAAGTGATGAGATAACGAGGGCAAAACTGAACGAAAATACGCTTTGAGTTTGCCATAAAAGAATGCGAGGCTCCCTTGTCCACACCGGAAAATCAATTCTGCCCCTCATCAGCTAATCAATACATCAAGCTAACGGAAAAGGAGAAAAACACACACACACACACACACACACACACACACACACACACACACACACACACACACACACACACATACACACACACACACACACACACTCAACGCCCAAACCTCATTTTTTCTCTCTCTCACTGCCTCATGAAGTGTTCGTTTAAACATTTCTATATACTGGAAAAAAAAAAATCTACATGTGTATCCTTGTCAGATGATGTTTGGAGCCAGGGAAGGTTAAGGCGTTCGTCTCCCGGCCTGTTTGTGCCCTGAGTCTGGCCGTAAGTCGTGCCAGACATGTGAAATTCAAACTGGTGCTAAAACGATGCATATTGTGTCTCGTATTCACACCAAATCTGTTCAAATATATACCCTCTCCTGCTTCGTACCTGGCCAGCATGGAGAACAGTTAACGTCAGCTATCACTCTCCCTCTGAGAAAGTTTGCTCCAAAAGTGGGTATAAGACATCTACAGAATATATACCGTGTTGAAAATGGCAGGAAAAAACATATCGCACGGATGACCAAAGAATGTGATGCTGTTTTGTCCTGCAGCACCAGCACATTCATTCATCTGTAATCTAACATGTATACCACTAAAAATATACATAATAAGGCTGGGATATCCTCTATTCAATTCTCTTTCGGATGATGCTGGAATGATGCTGAGAAACACTGTAATGTATGGCCCATCAAAGTTTGCAATTCACTTCTGGTACTTCGTTCTGAGAATTTATTTTGTATATTAATATTACACCTTCATACTGTCTTGTTTATGCTTTACATCTTCCCCAAATCAGAAAAGTTTGCGTCAATAACAGACAAGATTAATTTTTAACTCTCTCAGGCTCCCGTCGCTCACTTTCTGTTTAATAAAGGCGTCTTGCGGTACCTTCAATACAGTGACAGTATTAACCCTTTCAGCTATGAGAAATTCCGCTGACTACGGCTCTTTTTTACTTTACTTGAAATACAATGGTTGAGTTGTCAGACCAGAGAGGATTAAGGGTCATCAAACAAAATACCCTGGAGAGGAGGAGTTGTTGGGCGATGTGCTAAGCCAATGTTAATTCAGTACAAAGCTACTGAATAAAACAGCACCATAATGCAAGACACTACGCCTTACGCTTACCAGGCTGGCATGGCAAGATCTACAACCTTAAGGACTTCATCTCTAGTTTATCCGATTAACCCCTTCACTGATGAGATGTATTTGCATCCTGTTCTAGCTACCACCGTGTAACTGTCTTCAGCTTATGAGAGATGTCTTGTCGTGAGGAGGTTATATATTAAAACTACATGTAATTCACGCAGTTAGTTACCTCATCATCATCACCGGACAACGAGACAAACCGCCATCCTACTGAAGGAGTTAGTTTTAATAAATAAATAAATAAACAATAAATCCTTTAACACCTTCTACACGACTACTTTTTATAATCTCGTGTGCTTCCACCACAAGATGGAGAACAATCAGTGAAACATTTACCATTAAGTCCTTCACTGCACAGACAATATTTTTACTACTTCCCGTCTTGCTGCCACTACACAATTCACTTTATCTCTTCACTGTAAGTAGATAAAAAGGCCACTTGTAGCATATAGGTAAGTTCTTGTCCCACAAAAACGCAAATAATATGGTATAAAAAACAACTTAATTCCAACTCTTGCAAGAGAGTCAAAACTTAATACGTCTCTTATAGTTCAGTGACGCATTCTCGGCAAAATAACATCGTCTGGTGTTAACAGAAATACAGTACTAGACTTGTTCCGGCCACTGGGGAGGTAATGCTGACAATATAACATCATCAAGCTACTGTAATTTTGTCTCAGCTCACTAAAATCGCCTGGCGTTTGGTAGAGTTGAATACCGGTACCTGAACTGTCCCGACCATGAGCATGTTATCTGGGACTACATCAGGATATTATATAAGACCTAAGACAAACCACGCTTCTAGAGACACAGAAGATTGCAATGGTCCTTTAGGTCCTACTGACATTAATTCATTTTTCACTTACAAACTCATCAAAACACACAAATGCAATGACAAACAATGCTTCAATTTCAACCCTTCTAAGAAAATTAATACTGTCACTATAAATGAAGATTAGTACAAAGGGACACCATGCAATTCCGTCTGAAGAGTTAGTGAATAATAGGATGAAAAATAACACACTGAACGCCAACAAAAACTTGCTTTCCAGGAACTTCTTTGACCTACATTCTCTCTGAAAACACACAGCTGTAAGGTTCAAAATATACCAGAGTAAAAACACTTCCACATTAGTCTAGATAAACAGAAAAATATGACCTCAAAACTCAAACTCTCGACGCTTTCAGGACAAAAACGCGCCAAAATACCGCGTTCCTTAAACAACAATAGGATGCGCTGCTCTTTTGTCTTGGCCGCACTTTGTCACTGTGTATTCTCTGGGAAGCGTCGCCTTAAAAGCAAAATGGGCCATAAAGACGCCGTGGCCCGCCTTCACGATCGCTGCAGATTATTTTCCTAGTGTTTTGCTCTCTCTGAATGACGCTGCGGACGCGACTCGTAACTGACGGATGAAAGAAGAACTACGGACCTGAAATACACAAGGCGTTATAAAAGAAACACACACACACACACACACACACACACACACACACACACCAACCTCCCCCATGCACCATCCCACCTAATTCTTACTCCACCTCTTCTTCAACCATCCGCTGCGACACACCACCCTCCCTCATACACTGTCCCTCACCACGTCCTTGGTCTGCCTCTCCTTCTCCTACCTCCCTCATACACCTCCGCACATTGAGGAAAAAAACAAACACACAAACACACATAAATGAACCTCAACCGCCATGTCTTAAACACCAACCTTGATATTTGTGGTCTGTGATTATTACTCTTTTGTTTGTGGGCTGAGAAAGGTTAGTGACGAGAGAGAGAGAGAGAGAGAGAGAGAGAGAGAGAGAGAGAGAGAGAGAGCACTGTCGTTCAGTTTATATGGACCAATAGACAGACAAACAGAATGACAGACAGACGGACAGATTTATAGGTGTAGGGAGATGTAGGCAGATAAGACAGAAAGGTAAACAGAAATACAGATATAGACAAAGACACAGGTGGACAGAAAAACAGTACACAGACAAACAGACATTTAGATACACAGACAGAGGGAGATAGAGAGACGCACAGACAAGACATATAGACATATAAATACAAAGAGATTGGCTGATGGCTAGAGACACACAAATAAAACAGAACAGCTTTAAACACTAACACACGAACAACGGAAAACAGGACGATGGAGATATGACGCAAGCCACCCATCCCTGCCCACCACATGGACTGCCCACCACCACCTCAACCACGGTACCTGGTACCACACTTTATTCCATAGCCTGAATATAACCCTGAGGCGGTGACAGCAAGAAAACAAAATACGTGAAGGGGCAATGGGAATTATAGGGTAAAAAAGACGACCTTCCTTCAACAACTTTCTCTCTCTCTCTCTCTCTCTCTCTCTCTCTCTCTCTCTCTCTCTCTCTCTCTCTCTCCAGGTGCTACAAGAGAAAGGACGGACTGTGAGAGAAAGTGGAGGGGGGGAGGGGGAGGAGGAAGGAGATGCAAGAGAGAGAAGGATAAAAGATCAAAGAGACACCTAGGAAAGCCATAAGAAAAAGATGACGTGTGTGTGTGTGTGTGTGTGTGTGTGTGTGTGTGTGTGTGTGTGTGTGTGTGTGTGTGTGAGAGAGAGAGAGAGAGAGAGAGAGAGAGAGAGAGAATTTATTTTCACTTCCTTGATAATACTCGTTTAATCCTCTACTTGGCTCCCTTCCAATCTTGTTGCGTCTCCTCTTCTTCTTCTTCCTCCTCCTCCTCCTCCACCTCCTCCTCCTCCTCCCTTAGCTCAGTCCTTCTTCTTCCTTCCTTCCTCCTACTTCCCTTCTTAAAGCATAATTATCATCACCCTTCTTCCTTCTTCTTTCCCTCTACTTTTCTTCCTCCTCCTCCTCCTCCTCCTCTCCTTCCTCATCTATCCTCCATTTCCTCTTCTCTTAAACCATCAATGTCGTACAGTAATCGTTGCTCTCTCTCTCTCTCTCTCTCTCTCTCTCTCTTTATGACCCACCAATCAACCCAAGGAGAGATAAAGACAGGAGGAGGAGGAGGAGGAGAACAACAACAAGTAAAAGAGGAAGAAAAGGAAGAAAGAGGGAAAACAATGAAGGGGAGCAAAGTAAAATGAGGAAGAGAAAGACAAGCACAGAGGAAGAGAGAGAGGGTGAAAAAAAGAAGAGAGAGAAAACAAGAGGGAGAGAAAGACAAGAGAGGGGGAGAGAAAGAAAACGAAAGAGGAACAGGAGGAGACAGCGAAAGAAGAAGAGAGAAGGAAAGAGGAGGAAGAGGAAGAGGTCCAAAATGTCTGAAGAAGCAGAGGAAGCCCAAGACCGCCATTAGGCTACCCTCCTCCCCTCCGTTTTCTATTGACTCTCACGGCACCTCAAAAATCACTCAAAAGCATTAGGACGCAATTTTTTGTTTAGTTTTTCTTCTCGATATGTACTGATTTTCACACACACACACACACACACACACACACACACACACACACACGAGAGAAAGAGAGAGAGAGAGAGAGAGAGAGAGAGAGAGAGAGTATGGGACCCTGACGTGATCCGGCATTAATATTAAAAGGCTAACCTATTGCCTAGTTGGAGCTGCAGCGGCTCGGAGGTAGCGTACTCTTCTCGTGATGACTGAATTACAAGTCTACGGTTGGAGCACACATTTCACGTCACTGTTGTTAGTATACTGTATCATTTGTCTGCGTATGTTTGCACGCTGTAGGTTCCGTCCATCATACATACAGACTCCCACACCCATTACTACACATACTTTCACATGCATCACTTTTTCTACACACACACACCCGTCCCTTATGCTTACTTGGCCAGCATGGGCAGGGGTTGATTCTAGCTATCACTCTCCCTCCAAGAAGTTCCGGTCCTACACGCATGATATGGAGTGATACAGATGAAGGAAGGAAGGAGAGAGAGAGAAAGAGAGAGAGAGAGAGAGAGAGAGAGAGAGAGAGAGAGAGAGAGAGAGAGGTGAGTGGAGACCATTTTTTATCGGTGTCTGCCTTGGCGTATACATTTGTCAGTTCGTTCTTGCGGCCCATGAGTCCTTGGATGAGTAGGGCTTAAAATGTAAGGTGTATATGTTACAAAATACTTGTGTGTGTGTGTGTGTGTGTGTGTGTGTGTGTGTGTGTGTGTGTGTGTGTGTGTGTGTGTGTGTGTGTGTGTGTGTGTGTGTGTGTGTGTGTGTGTGTGTGTGTGTGTGTGTGTGTGTGTGTGTGTGTGTGTGTGTGTGTTTTGGGATTAGCACTTAACTACGATGTAATTAGTCTTTTTTTTTTTTTGTCAGGGTACCCCTTTTAGGATAAGGCGTAACGGTTGCTAGATAAATATATAAACAGACAGTACCATACAGATATACTTATTTCTTAAAAGTGAATGTAGTCTGTTATTAAACAACCGGTGTGAAGCACGTCTTCATTGGCAATCCGGCTCAACTGTTCGGTTATACATGCGTCCCTCAGCTCCCTGACTATCCCTCCAAAGGAGAATGGCAGGCTTCAAAAGCAGCATTAAAATGGGTCCACGTCCAGAAGAGACTGGCTCCACAACAACAATGGAATAAGCACTACGGAAGCTGCCTTTATTACCTGCCACAGGTGTAGACCAATGCCACGTGTCAGCACTTGGATAAACAACGATTATTTTTGAGTCGTAAAATAACTACATTATTCCATGATTTATGAAATGCCTGAACATAAGTAATTTTATAAAACAGCTTTTTCTGGTATGTCTGATGTAATGTCACCTGCGTCCTTTACTACAACAGATGGTGAGGCAACCTTCACCTCGTGCTGCACCCTTTCATTTCTTCGTTTCTTTCATATCTTTATTTACTTCCTGTGTAATGTTCGGAATCACATGTATCCATCATTCCTCTACTACGAACTGACACTTTACCCATATTATTATTGTACAATACAGTACCGTAAACCAATGTATTTACATACCAGGAGTCACTTATTAGACCAGTTAGTTCTCATCGGTAGAGGTGGCCTGCAGCCCTAATGAACCCAAGTTCGAATCCCGGCTGGGGCAGGGAACAGTTTAAGGATTTGAATTTCATAAAGTAAACTTTACTGATCTACCAGAATACCTGCCGATATGCCGTTAAAATACTCCCGCTAATACCAGTATGCCAGTCTTGAATTAGACAGCCCTAGCATGTGTTCTATGTGGACTTGGTGTTGGCGCCAAAGTGGTGACAAGTGGAGGTGTATGGTATGCAGGAGGACAACTGGGCCTTGGAAAAAGACTGCGAAGCCTATGCTCAGAGTCGGACACATTAAAAAATTAGAGCAAATTGACCTGAGGTCACAACACCCCGCCCGCTAAATTGGAGTCAAAGTCACTAAGGGTGAAAGGAAATCGAGTACCTGTAAATGTAGTTTTATGACTTGATAATAGCACTGTTACCTAAAGAAATGGCACTTTCTGTGATCTTAAACTTTAACATTTGACTGACCTTGAGATTATCCTTTCAAGGTCATTCAAGGTCACATCTTATGGTGCCAAAGAATCTCCATACATGACTTCCTATTAGTGACCAATAGTAACCAAGTGCCTATCTCTCACCGTTTGGTTAAGCAGCCAAAATATGTGACCTTGACTTTGAAATTTCTAGATCACCCAAAGTCAGACTGTAATGGTGCTAATGGAATCCCCATATATGACTTCCTACTGGTGATTGTGAGTAACTATGTGTCTATCTCTCACCGTTTGCCTCCTATGGCACTTTGGAAAAT
>NC_136976.1:45008410-45020910 GCF_032717465.1 Coenobita brevimanus
AGTCACGTGGAGAGACAGACTGACGAATGAGGATATAAAGGAGCGTTGTGGTGTGGATGTGGATGTGATAGGAAGCGTTATGAGGAACACACTGAGGTGGTTTGGCCATGTGGAGAGGATGGAGGGTCAAAGACTGACGAAGAGAGTGTATGTGAGTGAGGTGGAGGGGGGAAGAGGGAGGGGGAGGCCGAGGATGAGATGGAGGGATGGGGTGGAGAGGTATATGAGAGAGGGGGGTGTGAGTTGGGAGCAGGGCAGTGAAATGGCGGGGGACAGGGCGACTTGGAGGCGATTTGTTTGTGGCCACCCCAAACGGGATTGAGGCGTCTGGCAATAGATAGATAGATAGATAGATAGATTTTACGCGTGTCTGCTAATACGTTCATCCCAACGTAACTACTGTTCTCGCTTCATGGACTGAACGCTTGTTCTGCCAGCACTGTTCAGCTGACTGTTCGTTATGGAGATGTATGACTATCAGTCTGATCACTGAACTATACCGAATCGTGCTGTAAAACGGTGTATTTCATAATTATAATGCTTCACTGTCACCATCAACCATCACATGATAAGTTATACTCCCATTTGGCACATCATCACTTTCAGTAGGAAATGTATAAAGCACGATAAATCTTTCGGCTGCCCTCTTAAAACTAAGTTAGGGATGAGGACGGCAGGACCCTAATATACGATGCTGTAACGTGTGTGATTCCTACCGACAGCTTGGTTAAGCCGGTGTCCCACACAACACAGCTCTGTCAGCAATGATAAAGACCAGACACGATAATGTTGTCTATAAGTGAGAGTTTCCCTTCCCTTACACGCCCTCAGTTTTATCACACATGGCAGAGAGTGATATGAACTATTAACGTGGCATAATAATTTACCTATACACATCCTTGACCTTCCAGTCCACGGAACACTGGAATATAACGTGACATATTTTGTTTGGTGGTACTGCATTATAACCATGGATCAAGTTATAAGTTTCATTCCTATTTGCCAACTCATCCCTTGACGCCCAAATATGATCTTATAAGTGTATATCAACTCAGCAACGCATTAGCATAGTGTATACTCTATTTTGGTATACATTAACGCATTTCATCTTATTTCACTGCACCGTTTACAAAAATAGGTGTCATACGTTGGTTCTCCCAGTTACTGTCAGGTGCAACTCACAGACACCAACTAAACAGAAACGAATGTACGCACGTCACTCCGTTATTTACTATCACACAGGACCCGGAGAGAGAGAGAGAGAGAGAGAGAGAGAGAGAGAGAGAGAGAGAGAGAGAGAGAGAGAGAGAGAGAGAGAGAGAGAGAGAGAGAGAGAGAGAGTGTGTGTGTGTGTGTGTGTGTGTGTGTGTGTGTGTGTGTGTGTGTGTGTGTGTGTGTGTGTGTGTGTGTGTGTGTGTGTGTGTGTGTGTGTGTGTGTGTGTGTGTGTGTGGTTTTGGAGGGACGAACGAGGGAACCAAGTATTCTGTGTGTGTGTGTGTGTGTGTGTGTGTGTGTGTGTGTGTGTGTGTGTGTGTGTGTGTGTGTGTGTGTGTGTGTGTGTGTGTGTGTGTGTGTGTGTGTGTGTGTGTGTGTGTGTGTGTGTGTGTGTGTGTGGTTTTGGAGGGACGAACGAGGGAACCAAGTATTTCTTCAACAACACAAACACGACCAACAAAGAATGAAAGGAAGTGCAGATCTAAGATACAGGTGATTCGGTACTCTCAGGACCCAGAATGATATCAATACGTTTGTTATTAATGCACCGATTTACGCGACGCTCAGTATCTACTTTCTTTAGTACACTACAGATTACCTGGAATTACAATAAACACTGACTGTGGTGGTTCTCTTCTAAAGTTTACTCATCACCGAACCCAATACTCCATACTGGGCAATGTTCGGTGTAATGTATCCTCTGGAAACGCTGCCGTCTCCCTAATTTTTGCTTTTAACGCATCAAACGTGAGAGGCTTGTTTTATTACAGTTTTGTTAACCCCCACCCCCCAAAAAAGGGGAAAAATATCTGCTAAAATAATGGTAATGAAGAACACCTGCCCCGGTATGAAGTACGTACATCATCACTGGGCCATTAAATACACTGGGCAGCCACTGAGGGCCACTCAACGCCGTGCTGGTGGGGGAGCGGCATTTCATTTCCCACCACTGTCTGTTTATACCTGAATATCGGGGACTTCCTCAAATACGGTATGAAACTCCCACAGACTAAAGTATGTATGACGGGAGTGTTTTTTAAGATTTGTTCCTTAATAATGGTTATACTGGCATTATCCTGAGTCCCCAGAGTAGTGGCTCATCGACTTGTTGTGCTGGTACAAATCATCTGCTTTTAACCTGATGAAATTAACAAGGCGTGTCCACAGGTGCGAAATAGGTGAGGTACCAATTATTGAGGAGAAACCAAATAATCCTCAGTTTCGTTGTCCTGTTCAACACTCTCCTTGTTTCATCATCATCATCACCATCTTAATCTAGACTTCATCATCATCCTATCCTATTTGGCGGGTAGGTAGGATCCAGAAACATGCAAAATAACAATATAAAACTAGTACAACTCTCACCAGTGGCGAGTGAAAGGCGGCTACATCTTTCACTCGTCAGGAAAGATGACAGCCTTTGTTTACGTTTTATTAACAAAAGAATAACAGCAGGTAACAGAGCCAGCACAACAAGGGGTGATTACAGCTTAATTGGTCAGGTGTGATAGATGGACAGATGTAGAGAATAATGGAGGAGGAGGAGGAGGAGGAGAAAAAGAGAGAGAAAGGCAAGGGGAGGAGAAACAGCGAAGGGTAGAGGAGAAACGGGGCGAAGATGTGAAAGATGGAGAGGTGAGGAATGGAAGGAATGAGAGAGGGGGAAGAGGGCACAATAAAGGAAGACGTGAGAGAGAAGTGAGAGGAGAAGGGAGGAAGGTAGAGGAGGGGAGGGAAGAAAGGAGGGAGTGAGCTAACAAAGGAGAGTGTATGGGTAGGGTATGAAGCATAGAGGTAGGATTAGGGTAGAGTCGGCGGGAGAAGGCTCCGGTGAAGCCAGAGAACTGTCAAACGGCCATATTGGTCAAGTCAAGAGGTCACGGCAACACCTACTTGACGAAGAAGATTGCTGTGCACTCCTACCTCTATGGCTGTGCCCATAGAGGTAAGAGTCCTAATCCTACCTCCGTGGGTGTGGCCATGAGATTATTAAGCCTTTAATACCTCCAGCTGTGTGTCCACCTGGTATTCTTCAGGGAGAATGCCAGAAACAAAGTAGACTTCATTCTACCTCTGGTTTTAGTTGTAGTTCAGCTGTGGGTGTGAGACGTTCTGTCCTAAGTTGTAACTCACCATCAAATAACCTAAGACTCCAAAAATGCCCACCACCTGTGCCGCATTTGGGTGTAAAGAAAGAGGAGATAAGAAATCTGACCCATCCATTACATTTCACCGGTGAGTATCTTTAGAGTGAATTATAATTTGTAAGTGTACATTATGTATATGACTGGAGTTAGTAAAGTCAAGCTGAATATTATATAGAATAACAGATATAAACTTTTTTCATAATGTGCTGATGTATATTATTTTAAATCATCTATCTGTCTTCCATCCTTCATTTTACCATATGTTCTTAAATGCTTCCTTTTTTTTCATTCATTAACTACTTTCTTTTCTCCTTCCATTCATAACCTACTTTCTTCCTCATGTTTTCTGTTTGTAACTAAGAAAACACTCGCGCCTGGTCAGCGGAACCAAGTCAGACAGCTGTCAAAGGGGTCGCTGCCATGTTGGTCGAGTCAGGCCTGTCGGCCTCACTCTGACCTACCCGTGGTTAATCCCTTATGCCGCCTCTACCTACTCCTACCTCTATGGTATGAAGGTAATGGAGGTGGGAGGGACATGCAATAGGCTACAGTACATATCCCATCCCTGACACCCCACCTCCAGCCCCACCCCAACCTACACCCCCATATACCGCATACACACATACATACATAGCCTACATACATATATATATGCATACGTACATTCATACATGCATACACACATACATAAATATATACATACATACATTCATAGGTGCATCCATAAATATATACATACATATATACATACACATACACATACACACACATACATACATATGTAAATATAAACATACATGCATTCATACACACATACATAAATATACGTATACTGTACATAAGTACATACACATTCTCTCTCTCTCTCTCTCTCTCTCTTACGGGGTCCCAGAAGTAATCAAGGGCACACGAATGGGGCTCCTGACCACTCAAACTGCCAATTAAATTTTGTGAGCCATATACCAAACATAACGGTAAGAGTTCAATAAAAATAGACTTGACATCAGCTATGCTTATGGGGTTGCATTTGGCTTAATCACAACCATAAGATTTTTTTTTTCTTTTTTTACCTGTGCCGGCGACATGATTACGTTGGTACAGGTTTGCGTGTGAGGGTGAGGCGAGGGTGGCACGTGGCTGACACATGTACCCTTCCTTACAAGACATAACACTGCACACTGCACACTGCATACTGCACACTGCACACTCAACAACCTGAACGTGATGGGTCAGAGGCGTAGAGAAGGTCTTCACAAATTCAAAATTAAGGTATACAAAAAGTCATATTTCACGTTATGTCCTAATGTAATATTTTCTGTCGGATTTTTGGAATATCTGGCTAAACGTTGGCTACTATAATGAAAACTGTTATAAAACTAGGAAATGCTAAATGATGGGGACTACTGTACGAATAGTCAAGCCTCCTCTTGCGAAGTAGCTCATTTTAATATCTGTTAACAATTTAAGGCAATTTAAGAACAAAACTTAACACAGTTTGAAAAAGGATATTTACATGACGGTTATGTTCGTAAGGCGAACGGCCTGGGGTTTCCGTCAGCCCCGGCCCTCCTCCCCAAAAAAAACAAACTCTAGCGACAAAAATGGTGACGTAATATCCAGGTGTCACTCCTGGCAGCCAGTGCTTGCCAACCAACAGCCTCATAACCGCATCCCTGGTACACCATGACGGCGAGTGTTCACGGTCTATTTCATCTTTTTCTGAGAAGAAAATTATAATCATTCCTGCAAAGCACTATGGCATCATTTTCGGTAACGAGCACTATGCCTCTGCGCGAGATTCAGCCTGTCTTTTGTGAATCTGTCTGTCTGCCTGTCTGTCTATGCCTTAACTCCTGCTAGGCTGTTTGATAGATTTCAATGAAACTTCCCAGGTGAGTTCGTCTGGTTACTCCAAAAGTCTTCTACTATACACAATTTTCCAACCATGATTTTTCCTTGGGACTGGGGGGGGGGGGCACTTATCTTCACTAAATTAAAAACTCTCCGATGCAGAGAAAAGAGGGCAGATATGGCTCTGACATCTTAGTATATGTTGTAGAATGGACTCTCATCCGTAATGTGATATTTGAGAAGCGTGACCCCCAATGATTCTTCAGGGGGTCAGTCCCCTCCCAATAATAACAGTGATCAGAAACAGGGGAAATTGAGCACAAGGATTTCAACGGAACTTCTCAGGTCATTTCGTGTGGTTCCTTGATAATGTCTTCCACTATATAAAAATTTTCACCATTATTCTTAGGGGGTCACCCCCTCTCTACAAATTATACAGGATATAAAATATGGGAAGGGGGACAGATATCGCTTGATATCTTAGTACATGTTGTAGAACGGGCTCCCATTCGCTAAACACTACTACTGCTACTACTACTACCACCCACTCAGTGCATCCTGGGATATCAACCCTCGTATATGCCACCACTGCGACCAAGTGACTTTTACATCGGGATATACGCAGTACTATAATTCTGTAATACTTTCAAATCGACATGCACATCGCAGGACTGGGTATGCAGTTACCATGTTGAATGCACAGGAAGATACTACCCATCAATTTCATATAAACCTTCACCTGACCCATGCCAGTAACCCTACCACAATACCCACCTTCACGGGACGCGCTACCCCTGCCCTGCCCCACCAAACTCAGCAACCACCTTCACCAGCCCAACTCATCCAACCAAGTCCTCGCCACCCACCTGATCCCTTTTTTGCTGCCAATCAATTTCAGAGGCTAAATGGTCTTGAAAAGCCACTGACAAACCTGACTGGACCTAACTAAGCCGGGACTCCTCTGACTGGACTACAACTGGGTGAAGGGTCTGAGGAATCTAATGGGCGTGAGTGGGTCTAACTGATCTTATACGGAACTGACCTGATATGGACGGATATAAGGAAGTCCGAATGAGTTTAAACTGACATAAATGAATGTACAAGGAACTGAAGTGACATGAGTGGAGTGAAATACAGAAGATGATTTGATGTGCAAGCGTTGGAGTGAACTTCAAGTGTGCTGACAGAACCAGAACATGTCTGAACTGACTTGACTGGACATGACCAGGTCTGTGTGGATATACAGAGGCCTGAGCTATACTATATAAGCCTGATCTTAGTCAGACCTAATATGTCCTGACTGAACTTACACTGACCTGACTAATGTGAGGTATGACCAAACCCCTGGATGGACTTGACCTGGCCTGACTACCAGAGTGGATGTGAAGGATCTGGAACAGTCACAGGACAAATTTCGTGGTAATTCCTTGAGGCGGTAAAATACTGGACCAGTCGGACTGTCGGTTCTCTGATAATGTCTGTATTTAATTTGATGGTCCACGAACGACAGCATACTCGCGTGTATATATATATACATCTATCTCTCTATCTATACAGTATATATATATATATATATATATATATATATATATATATATATATATATATATATATATATATATATATATATATATATATATATATATATATATATATATAAACACAGTACATACAACTGCTACCGCCAGATTATTATACTCAGCTTTTCGAGATCACTCATACTGGTGTGGTTAGAAACACTCACCGATGAAGTCCCATGCTATGCCTTGCAAGTTGTGTTATGCTCTGTACCGGTATGTATATATGTATGTTCACATTACAGCAAAACTGGTGTAAGACTGATTATAACTATTTTGTGAGGAAGATCATACAGACCCTTGGAGAAATAGACATTACAGATAAAATAAAATACCTGTACAAAGATATGCTTGTGTTTCAAGTCGACCTAAACAAGGAGACTGGCTTACATACAGCTTACATGGAGGACATCACATAATGTACAAAGTGGTACGCGAGGGGAAGATATCTATTCAAGTGACTGCTTTGTAGCTGTTCTTATTTTACCTGTTACTGAACATTATAATATCTACTTACAGCCTAGTAATCAAATCATCCGACCTGAATACTAAATAATATTGAGGTTTGTTTGTGTCATGATGGAGTGAAGTGGTGCAGGACGGTGCTACTACTCTATAACCTCACTTCCTTCGCACGAGCACTCGAAACCCCGTCACTATCATAAAGGATTTTATATTTTGTTATGACTACTATCGGACGATTTTATTCGGCTCTGAAGAGTTTTCAAGCTGGCTGAGTTAGACATGCCTTCATCAGCCTTGCTACTACTAGAGGTGTGTACTTAATTCACCATAATCATCTGGTGACAGGAGGAATTAATAAACAGTAGTCACCGAATTCAAATAGTTAAGATATCGCTTACTAACCCTTACGCTTCCCTGTCTGGTGACTGGCTAATTAATGCACAGCGTACCTGTATATGTCAGTTCCCTGAATGTTACCTCTTAAAACAAGACTTAAAATCCTTTCCACCACAAAAGTTAGCCACAGCACTGGGACGCTATGTGCCATCTACCACTACACATTTTAAACACATTGTAACTTGATGATCGTTTCAATCAATGCCTGCATACCTTCATGCTGCTGTTCTTCCCGAGGAAAAATTATACCGGTATTTCATTTTCTCCGGGAAAAACTTCAGATAACAGAATTCACAGTTTGATGGCGCCTGACTTTTTTTTTTTTTTTTTTTTTTAAACTACTGAAGCAAAAACACACTGACACTCTAGATATTAACACCCTTTTTTCTTTACTTCCTTTTCCTTTTCTTTGCATTTTTGTTCTCTTTTTTCCCCTATGTACTCAACCTACACACGTGATGCATCTTGGTGTGGCCTTTACGTAATTACTGATGGAATACCTGTATTACAAGAACCGTGATAACTTCGCGCCTGTCTCATTTCAAGCCACAACAAACACACCAACACGCCCGCCTCAGGTCAATCTCCCAACAGCCTACCAACACTGCCGTGCGTCCCGTCTATCAGCCTCTATGGTGATTTCCGTAAGACATCCTCATCAATTACATCACATACAGCCTTTCACAACGATGAGTCCTATTCCACTGTAATGTAACATCTGACTCTGCAAGGAACTAAAATGCTGAATGGTTTAATAAGTGTGTCTAATACTTTCAGTCCAATCAGCCTCCCTTAAGTCCATTAAATCGTTTGGATACGGAAAGAACAAATTACAGTAGACGTCATGGTCTGAAAGGAGTTTAGTCTTGGGTGGGGGGGGGATCCGTATTCAAAGGTACAAACTAATTAGAAGTGATCAACTGAGTTAATCCTCGAGTGCGAATATAATTAAGCTGCTGAATCAGATGACTTTTAAAATTTATAATCTTGTAACCGCATACGATATCTACAAACTTAGGGAAATACCGTCTGTAAATAATGTGTTGATGAAAATAATGAACCTATAGGTTCCCCAGGGTCTCTCTTTAACCGAATAAAATCTTTCGAAGACAAGAAGAATGAAATTAAGAACAAGTGAAGAAATTGAGAGTGTTACTAAAGGCGTGTGAGAGTGAAGCGAGGTTATGTGTGTACAGTCGTGAGCCTGTGTGTCTGTGCTCACCTTCTACCGCCAGCTGGGCTACACACTCAGCACGACGATGTTGTGGCGGCTGAGGGCGTGTTTACACCCCCCGTACCAGTAACACCGCCATCCACAACTGTTCCTCGTGTCGTCTGTCAGTTTCACTCTACCACCGTAACACTGACAAACAGGTCTTCAGTCGTGGTTAGGATTCTTGATTGCAACTTCCCTCCAAACAGAGGCTGGATCAGAGGATGGGCAGAAACTTGGGGGTCACGGCTGAACTGATACATATACATCAACCACAACCATATTATCCTTTTCTGATACGTAGGGACCCGAGGCTAGGCTACAGTAGTCCAGTGCAAGTAGACGATCAGCCTACATTCCCTGGTTGTATTAAATGAATGAAAAGCCTTCAGTCACCTCTTGGGATTCGAGAGAGTCACTCTGATTGGCACCCATGACATCAAGTTGGTGATAGTCTCTGGCTCTATAACCAAATCTACAGGACACACTCTTGTTTTTTTCTTTTTCTTTTTCACTTATGGAAATTTCACCAATGCTTACAAGTTCCCTCTGGCCTTTTAGCCTTGCCAGGCCGTCACCACGCTGAAAATGTCGGGTGTTTTATTCACACAGCCTGCACACAACGTTATTGATAGGCTGGGTCCATACGTGATTACAATGAACGTTTTTCTCACTGATTTGCTCTGCACATCACTGCTGATGTCTGATACCGACTTTTTGTCTTTCGATTTTCATATAAAAGTCCTTGAAGGTACTAAGAATTAATTGCAAATGACGTCGCTGAGACAGTTAATGTTCTTTGTCTATCTTTCTTTTTTTCCTATCAACATAAACCAAGGTTCAACTTACATAATAAATCTATGAAGAGGAGGTATTACGAAATTTGCTAATTCTGCGAGACTACGACCGTTCGCCGACATCCCTGACGCAATTTCGGCACCGTATGATTTAATATGAACTGGTAACCCCCTCCAGCCCCATGGTGCCTTGATTTTCTCCTCGCTATCTCCACACCACTTTATTTTAGCCTCGGACAGACATTTCCTTGTAAGAGGTGTTAAATACAGCCTTCGGTAACCCCTTCATTACAACAGGTCCTTTATGGACACAACAGGCTCGTAATGGTAACAGGTAGGTACGAAAATCTGTCAAAGAAACGAAGTGGCTGACAGCACTGACTGGGCACCGTCTTGGGGTGTGAAGGCGTAGTTGGTAACATGGCGGGAACTTTGCACCAGCCTCTATGCTCACCTGCTGTATTTACCAGTAACTGAAAAAAAAAATACAGTACCTCTTCTGCTGCCTATGGAATATACTGTTATTCAAGACTCTCTCCCTCTCTCTCTCTCTCTCTCTCTCTCTCTCTCTCTCTCTCTCTCTCTCTCTCATTTTGGCACAAGACGAGGTATGCATTAAGGTGATTAAGATTTTTTACCTGCACTCTTAATTAAAACAAGACTTATGTGCTTCAGTCTCACCCCCTCATCCCTCACACCCACACTCTCACCCCACTCACCCTCACTCCCTCACACCCGCACCCACACCCACACTCTCAGCCCACTCACCCTCACACCCTCACCCACACCCACACTCTCAGCCCACTCACCCTCACACCCTCACCCACACCCACACTCTCAGCCCACTCACCCTCACACCCTCACCCACATCCACATTCTCACCCCACTCACCCTCACACCCGCACCCACACCCACACTCTCAGCCCACTCACCCTCACACCCGCACCCACACCCACACTCTCAGCCCACTCACCCTCACACCCGCACCCACACCCACACTCTCACCCCACTCACCCTCACCCACACCCACAATCTCACCCCACTCACCCACACACCATCACCCACACCGACATCCTCACCCCACTCACCCACACCCTCCCCTTTCATCGTTACTCTTAATTCCATTTTCCTCTCATCTTGCACATAATTTCTCTACCCTCACCTTTTATCTTCACTTTGATCTTAGACTCTTCAGCGTGATGTCTTATATTTCACAACTACTACAGCCAAGCGATTTGTACGCACGTTAGCAATGATAGGTGATACTGAAGTTACTGAAATCACCCTCCATCAGTCTGTCTGTACCGTACAGTCTTACAGGTTCAGTTGTTGGTGCCTCAGTCTAGAATATGCTGTATAGAAGGCCTCTCGTGGTGATGGGGCTAAATCCTTGGTCTATTCACCTGCTCACACTTCACCTCTCATAATCTCATCAGCACCTTCACGCCTCACTGCCTCATCTTCGTCGTTCACCCTCAGCTTCACTGCCGTCAAATCACCGTCACGGCTTTTAAAAGTGAACCACAAATATATTAATCAAATTCTGTAATATACAAAAAAAAAAAATCCCATAAAAGCCTTGAGGTTTGGTTGCCACAGTCCAGCCCTGTAATCCCTTCAACCAATGAACATCTCTTCAAAGCATAGTACAGCTACCTGGCAGACGACACAGTATAATGAATTACTGTGGCTCAGGCCTCTAATGGGTTAAGGATAGGTACTCTGTCTTCCCAACAACACATCATTATCGAAAAACCACCAGTAGGATCGAAAACTCCCAGCAGCCTTCAAGATCAGAATCGATGCGGCCAAGACATCTGACTCTCACCACTACTGTCACATTCACCATACAACACTGTGCGTTTTGTTACCTAAATGACGTCATGTCCTGGCCTGACCACCTCACTGCAGGCCCATCACTGCTTCACACTTTACTCCTCCACATCGGTAAAATGCTTCTATTACAACTGCGTCCGCACATGAGTTTATTCAGCTGCGGAAACACGTCATCGTACTGAAGCAGTTAATAACTCTATGTTACTTATATCTGCGTTCACTGTCCGACGACTTTGCTGAGACGATTTAAACTGCCCAGTGGTAGCAGGACCGAAATATACAGAACGTCATTATCATCTCATTCACCTTTGCTGCCCAGTGCCTTCATTCCACCTTGCTACAGCTTTACAGTTATATTCAACGTAGACGAAAACTCAACTAGTCAAGGGGTTACTAGGAAATTGAGATACAGCTTTTTTGTGTGATAAATTCTCTCTCTCCCTCTCTCTCTCTCTCTCTCTCTCTGACATCCGAGTCCCCAACTGTATTCACTGGTGAACTGGAACACGGGGGGAAACAAGTTTTGTCGAAGAGTCTGGCCGGTCCAAGAACAGAACTTGGATTCTTCTGGTTGCGAGTTGAACGGACTGACCAATGCACCACCGATGCCCCCTACAGTAAAATGCCTTTTTTTTTTTCTTTTTTTCTTTTTTCCCAGCCTTACTTACGTAAAGACGCCAAGCATGGTTTGTTAGCGACGTTCCTTATTATAACCCGGTATATACACAACACGCACCAGTGCTGTTGCAGGCCTCGTACTGAACGGTGATAACAGCGCCACGTATCACACACAAAAGTTTCCGTGGTGAATGGGGTGGTCAAGATGGTACTGTCCGATGCTGACCCTGACTGACAGCATCGCCGTGTTTCATGTTCCAGTAGCGGAATCACGTGTATTAAAGCATTCATTGCGTATGAGAGAACAGATATCAAACAGGCTTAATAAGATCGTTGACTGATACTCAAAATACAACAGGAACTAGAAAACACGCAGAGAGCACA
>NC_136976.1:45025910-45040910 GCF_032717465.1 Coenobita brevimanus
GCAGACACATCAAAACACTGCACACAACCCACCAATTACTTTCTTCCGGCGGAGGAACGGAATCTTGGCGGTGGTGCGCTGACGAGGTGACGAAAAAAGTGGATGACGGGTTGATAAGAAAGCACGATAATGGGCCAGAGAGAGATTACAGGACTGGCTTTATCAATAAGTTTTATTTTCTTAATCTCTCTCTCTCTCTCTCTCTCTCTGATAAAGTTGCTTAAATTCTTAATGTCTGTTTCGTTTCACTTCAGTTGCTTGATACGATAACAGGGAGAAAAAAGACTAATAAAGACCCGCAGACTGTAACTATAATATTTTTCAGACTTCCTCAGCTTTAAACCTTTTCAATAACTTCGCAATACCCAATTCAACCTGTCATCTAACAACTTTCACAATACATATTTCCTCACTTTTTAATAACTTTTCAAAATACTTATTAAAAAAGAGAATCATACATATTAAATTATCACCATAAACATTGACCTTTCCATTCAACTCTCTCCCTTCTAACTTTTCAATCAGCTATAAAACTTATTAAATAATTCTTCTCTTTCTGATCTTGTACGAATTTCCACAAGCACATGTATATTTTATTTGGAACTTCTGTTACATTATCAGCTTTTTTATTAATATTCAAAATATTTTATTGAATTTTTCCACCAAATCAACATTCATTTGCTTGTAACCAGTGCCACTTTTTTTTTTCACTTACAAACCTTTTTCTCCTCTCTGGTCTTTCACATTCAGCATTTTTCAATCATCCTTTCTCAATTATAGATAATATCAACGTGAAATTCCTTCACATCAATTAATTCAACTCTTCCTTCATTCTTAACCATTCTATATCCATGAAGGTTAATCTTTCCAGTTACTGTACTTTTCTAAATATCTTTTTCACAACTTTACAATTACTTTACAGAACTATTTTTTTAACAATAATTGTATTTTCTGGCTGTATTTCATATATCAGTTCTTGTTCCAGATACCTTTCCAAAACTTTCCAATCACTTCTGGATAGAGTCTATTAATCAACTGATGTTAACCACTTTAATACTAACGTTTACTCCATATCTTTTTACTTCAACATCAAGAACTTTCCAAACACTGAAAAATATATACCGGTATATATATATATTTCGGCTGATCAATCACATATTATGTATGTGCTGATTTTTTTTTTTTTTATCTGGCAGAATAAATTGCTGAAACATCGCTTCTAGAATCTCTGTGTTGTTTAGGTTCATTCACTTACAAGCAGTCTATTCCCTAGTTATATTTGAAACTCCACAAAATTTGCCTAACAGATTTTCATAAGCACTATGATAACCTCTGAGTGTTGATTTACATTTTCAAAGTTCATTAAATATTTCATTACATCTGAATTCCGTTTCCCTCCACTGTAGAATAAAGAAAAACAAGTTACATTCTAAATGGATGAAGAGCAGATAAACAGTAAATTTCAATAATCCTTTCAAACTGGTTTCAACACCCAGTAATGCACATCAGGATGTGAGTAAGTGTGATTAGTTCATGTCAGCAGTTACAGTTCATTCCAATTACTTTCAATTTCCTTTCAATGTACATTCAATAAAAGTACATCACATTCCAAAGCTATGTGAAATTGGTGATGAAGGCTGAAAACAATGGATTACAAAAATTCATTATGTATAGACATTTTAAACATTCTTTATTTGAAAAAAAAAAATCTAGACTACAGAAGAGTCCTTTCCATCTAGGGAATCTATGATCTATCAAAATTATTCATGTTCTGAGTGTGTAAAAGACACTGATGCTTGCTGTAAAAGAGTTGCATACATTTCAAAGTTACCTATACTGACTGTATTATTATCTTTCCAGGGTCTTTTTCAAGGAGACATTAGGGCTTTCTTCCTCTCAAGTATTTTATGTATCTTCAGTGAAATTTACTTTCAAAATATTCTATACAATTATTTAAGATTATCTAATTTCTGGTGTACAAAAATCTAGACTATTTCATAAGACTTTTTAAAGAAACATTAGAATGACAGGAAAAACACAGAATGACTCAGGATGTTTCAGTTGCTATTAAGGTACCAGGATTGCTCAAATACTTTAGAATCTTTTAATCCTGTTATCTCCTGAGCTGATACGCTCTCCAAATATAATTATGCCACCCCACACTTTTTTATCTGCTAATCCATTAGTTTTATTTGTCCTTGATGTTGTTCAGCGCCTTCATAGCCCCTGGACCAGAACTAAATGCAAGCTATATTCTCGTGAGATTCAACTGAATTTGTATGGTTTAACTTTTCTATGTTGCAATTTTTAAAGAATAAGAGTAACCCCAATTTTTTTCATCTTTTGTTCACAAAGTGGAGTTCTTTGATATTAAAGTTACATACATTCACAACATCACTTTCTTCACAAGAGTCCAACAACTGTAACTATGTTTATTTCACAATTGCGAAGTATCTAGTGACAATTTTTACATTCATGTATGAGTATTTCCTCCAAAGTTATCAGACTGCTACAGTACGTGTTCTGATATTCTTTGGTATTCAAATTACAAACATCTTTATCAATTCACATCCGACAAACACTCAGTAAATGACACTTCGCCCTGATTATATTCCATTAACATCATTTTACATGAGAGAGGAGGGTGTGAGCCGGTAGCAGAGCAGTGAAATGGTGAGGGACAGGGCAACACGGAGGCGATTTGTTTGTGGCCACCCCTTACGGGATTAAGGCGTCTGGCAATAGACAGATAGAAAGAACATCATTTTACATCAAACTCCGTTTTCGAATATGGCAAGTTTTATACAAAGAATAACTGAATCTACAATAGCCCTTCCGACATGGAGAAGGCTGCAAGCTATGCTACCTTAGTCCTGAGCATATAAGGGTAGATGACCAGCCTACATCCCTGTTGACCTTATAGATCAAAAACCTCCAGCCGCCTCTTGGTGATGTAAACCTATGTACGCAGCACACGACCTTCACCTTAACTGGCACTTTACACCACCACGCCACCAGCAAAACAGATAATTCACTTAAGTGTTGAAAAAAGGCAGGAAGATTAGATATAAGGTACTTCAATGTGTCTTTAAATGGAACATGGAAGAAATGCTGTTTTCCCCTATCCCACTGACCACTCTGATCATACTTCATCCTACTTCTGGGATTTCATTTTCCTGTTTCAGGATCATAATATCATCATCATTATCATTATCATCATCATCCTATAGCTTTGGGTTTATACCCAAAGCAATAGGATGATGATAATGATAATGATAATGATGATGATGATGATGATTCTGGATCCTGCCCACACCATCAGCAATAATGAGATAAACAACTACGAGGACGACGACGACGATGATGATTATGATAACGATGACGATAATGAAAATGATGATGATGGTGCCAGACACCCCTGGCAGCTATGACACTCTCTCTCTCTCTGCCACCACTCAACTCGTCCACCTTATTTCCCCACGGAGTACGGTGGAGTGAGTGGGGTGGTTCTATCCCATTCCCACGGGTTCGATCCCGGGATTTATGACCGTCTTGGCTTGATGGCCCTTCTCCAACACCTGCCTCGCCCTCCATCTCTCCCTCTCCCACTCTCTCGTTTTATTCCTCACTATCAGTCTCTATGTTTTTTAGTCACTTTTCTATGGAGGACAGATGACTGGTGCAGCTCTCTCTCTCTCTCTCTCTCTCTCTCTCTCTCTCTCTCTCTCTCTCTCTCAACCTTCTGCAGTAGATAACAAAGCAATCTATTACGGTCAGACCACCTAATACTGATGATAATGCCTGTATTTGTAATGCCTGTATCTATGTAACAATCAAAATCACTGAATCTCTCTCTCTCTCTCTCTCTCTGACTGGTATGCCACACACACTTAACACCACAACTGGCATAACGCAGTAATGACAACGTATATCCACACTGACGCCCCATTCAACCAACATATGTATGCATTCTTATTGCGATTTTAACAAGGCGAAAATACTTAACCCTTTGTCTTCAACCCTTTCAATAAGATGGCTCTGTGCTGAGTTTAATCTTGCTATTCACTCAGCTGCCGGGAGACGATTCGAACCAGATGAGTTCAATACAGCATTTTTGAACCCTGTCACTACTGCGACTCCTTCCCGCCGTGAATACAATCGTCTGGTGTTGGTTGAATAAAACGAAAAACGCGATATCGTAGTGAATGAGTTCAGCAGATCGAATGACGCAGATTTATGATCGTATTTTTATTAGTCTAATTTAGGCCGAGAACGTCTTGTCATGTTCTTCTAGTCTTAAACCACACCATTCAGCTTAGGTTGAGTATGTCGCAGTGCAGGGGTTAATGACGACTATAATCTCTCGTACGTTAAATAAAACCATCAAGCAGGAGTTGGCATGTACAGTCCATTCACAAATAAGGCGCCACAGCAGTGAAGGGCTACAGCCGTGAGGGCCAAGGTTAGGTATGGATGGTCCCAGGTTTTGACAGTTAATTTTGTGACACCCTGAATGAAAATAAACCGCTTGGCTTCCCTGCCTCACTGATGAATACGCAATGTTATGTGGCATGCAGGCTAACCATATCTATTGCTCACAAATCATTGTACAAATCCAGAGTACAACAATTAGAGCACAATTCCCGTCTTAACAAAAGAAAACACACACACACACACACACACACACACACACACACACACACACACACACACACACACACACACACACACAGGCGTGAACAACAACATAAAACAAAATGAACAAAATAAAAACTCTATTGAAATTAGAATAAAGAACAAAACGTAGGGACGATTAAGCGAAGTAATTCTGTTGACGGTAGGTAGACCCAGGCAACGAGAGGATATGACGTAAATGCCAGGACAGAACATTTTCCAAGACCATGATAATATGTCAGAAAAAAATTAAAAAATCACAGTATAACGGTGGAAGAAGACGAGGTGATGCCTAACAAAACAAATGGCAAATGTTTGTTGTCAAATGAAGCAAATCACTTCTTCAGCTGCGTTGTAAACATAGAGAACAAACTGCGTTCCAAAATGGTCGACTGATATAGTACTGGCACTAGAGAGTAGCTTGTAATACCCAGATACACACGCTCACGGTGGGATCTACGGTAATCTGACATTTTCTCTCCACCTACTGCTAATTATACGGTATACCCTTTACCGACCTGGGCTGCGTTCATTACTTTCCAGTAATCTCTTCCTATGAAATTTCCATGACAGGATTTCTATGCTGTATGGTGGTCCTTGTACATGCTGGTGCCGGCTAGGGAGGGTGGGGGACAGTTTCTGCAGTGTCGTCAGTTTCATTCAAGACTCACAGAATACCAGTACATAAAAATGGCCACCAAGGGGACCAAGAGGTGTCTTGATAACGTTCCTTTGTACACTGCTGTGCTCTGTGTAAAGGAGTACTATCTCCCTCTATCCTTACCTGCCTACCTTACCTTTCACTCCACCTCGCCACCTACTCACCAACCTACAGATCCCCTTACCTACTTCCATAATAACCCAGGTATCTGCCTACTTCCCTCCCTAGCTACATGTTTCCCTATCTACCTACCTACTTACTTCTCTATCTACCTCTCTACTCACCAGCCCAGCTTTCTCCCTCCCTGCCTCCTTCCCCTCCACCAACCAACCCTCCTCACCTGAACCTAATCTACATACCAGCTCACTACGGCCTCCATTCCTACTACCAATACTGTGCCTGGCATGAGAGAGAGAGAGAGAGAGAGAGAGAGACATAAACCCTTGAGGAGAACATATATAAACCAATACACTTAACCCGGCAGATGCTCTCTCTCTCTCTCTCTCTTACTGACAGAGGGACAGACAGGAAATAACCTATAATAACATAATGATAAGACTGACGGTCAAAGTTAGAGAAGAATAATTAAACTGAGAGTAACATACGGAAGCAATATGTAAAAAAAAAAAAAAACTAAGAAAACGAAGGAGGAAGAAGGACTATTGAGAGGAAGGATGGAAGGAAAGGAGGAAGGAAGGAATGCAGTACGGAAGGAAGCATGGAAAACTGGAAAGAAAGAAGGAAGGAAGGAAGAGGAAATAAGAGAGGAGATGAATGGAGGGAAGAGAAAGAAGAGAGGATGGAAAGAAAAGGGATGACTGAATAAATGAATGGATGAATGAATGAATGAAATATAGGAAAGGAAAGCAAGAAGGAAGGATGGAAGGAAGGAAATTAAAAAGAAAAACAGGAAAAGGGCCTAAAGAAAAAGTAAAGAAGGAAGCCTAGAAATAAAGAAGAAAGGAGGCTTGGAGGAACGACTGAATGAATGAACAGAGAGGGAGGGACACAGACGGATAGGGGAGGAAGGAAGGAAGGAAGGAAAGTAGATATGTAAACGGATAGATGGGTAGGGGAGAGAGAGAGAGAGAGAGAGAGAGAGAGCATGATGGACTATAAAACATTCTGGAAACAAATTTATGCTCTCTCTCTCTCTCTCTCTCTCTCTCTCTCTCTCTCTCTCTCTCTCTCTCTCTCACTTCCCCTCCTTCCCCTTCCAATTTAACGCTCATATATTTGACCCTTCCCCTCTCCCTTGCTCTCTCTTTATTTTCTCACTCTGTTTTTCTTCTGTGTGCCGTCTTTCTTGCCTCTCCCTCCCTCCCCTTCTCTCTCTCTCTCTCTCTCTCTCTCTCTCTCTCTCTCTCTCTCTCTCTCTCTCTCTCTCTCTCTCTCTCTCTTCCTCAAATTTCACTCCCTTCTCCCTGCTCTCCCTCCCTTCCTCAATTTCTCTCCTCCCATCCCTCCTTCTTCCTCCCTTGCATTGCAGTAACTTCTCTCTTATAGTAGTTAAGAGCCCAGTTTCCTCCCTCCTTCCAGCTCTCTCTCTCTCTCTCTCTCTCTCTCTCTCTCTCTCTCTCTCTCTCTCTCTCTCTCTCTCTCTCTCTCTCATCTCTTGGTTCGACAGTGTTATGTGTTTTAGTATTTTAGCAACGATGTTAGGAATCAAACAGGTAAGCAAATACACCTGAGGCTCATTAACACAGCATCTCCTTTAATGGTATAGGAAACACTGCTGCCACATCAGCTTTAAGACGATGACCACCTCTGACATCCTAACTTAACCTTTACTATGTCATTACTTTTTCTTTCTGCATCACCAAGATCGCTGTGTGCTAATAAGGTAAAATCCGTAGTAGTGAGGGGATTGACTGAGGCCATACACGCCTCAAACACCGAAATGGTTCCCCTCAACTGTGTGAAAATGTCAAGAAGCAGCAAAAATATGGTGGGAATATATGTTACCGGACTGAGAGGGTTAAGCAGTCAAGGCCCACACGAGTAATGTCCCTCACTGTTGAACACACGAGGCAGAAGGACTGAGATCGTTCAACTTCTTCTTCCCCCCAAGCTTGGACTCAAAGATGAAAGCTTTAGAATACAAGAGCTTTGCCAACGCAGATACAGAAAGGTAATATTTTCTTGTGCTACCAGGTCTTATCAAAATCAATGAGCTAATACTTGACAAACCATAATGTAAATTTGGTGACTACTGTTGTGAGTCAATGGAACACACCTGACGATAAATTGAGACAGACAACACCAATACAGATATAATGAGGAACAGGAACACCAACTCCGGGAAATAATTTGGATACCTTAGACAGTGTTATGCCACAACAACATCCTTGATAATAATTCCATAAGGAGAGATTAACACACTTCGGACTAATCTTGCCAAAGTCTTTCTATGTTATGCATTCAAAGTACCTGAGAATGATTTATCGGAACACTTTCAAGCTTTGCGTAAAAATTGCTTGTTAACTCTTCTGATGGCTAAGTCACTTCTATTAAAAGGACCAAGTATTTTTTTTTTTTCGTGTACAAGCCATAAAGAGTTAAACTTTTACTATGACTAAATTAGGATCAACAGATTTATATTTCACTCTAGTATATAACTGATACTTTAAAAGCTTCTTGAGTCATTTCAGCCATGCAGCGTCTTGCGTCTGCCTTACTGCCTGGCAAAGGAGCAAAGAGTGTTGAGGGTGGGGAAGAAGAGTCTGCTAAAATATTATTAAAATTATAAAGACTATACTACACCACACGACATGAATCTCTCTCTCTCTCTCTCTCTCTCTCTCTCTCTCTCTCTCGGCGTGTCGTAACTCAGGTTGTAAGGGCGTGGGTCACCGCCGGCCCACACGGTCACCACCAGGCAGGCAGGCAGGCAGGCAGGCAGGTAGGCAGGCAGGCAAAGGGGGAGGGAGGGAGGAAGGCAGGCAGGCAGGCAGGCAAAGGGGGGTGGAGAGGAAGGCCGAAAGGGACAGAAAGTGGAGAGGGAGGGTGAGGTAAAAAATAGGAAAGAGGAGAGATATAAATTGTGGAAGGGAGGGAGAGAGGGAGGGGATGAAAGAGAATAGGGGACAGAGGGAGACAGGTAGGAGAGAAAATGGAAGGGAAGAAAAACTCAGGGAGGAAGGAAGGAAGGAAAGGAAGGAAGGAAGGAAAGGAAGGAAGGAAGGAAGGAAAGGAATGACTGAGGTAAGCAGATAAGTTGGCATGCAGTGAGTGAGAAATGAGGGAAGGAGGGAGGGAATGAAAGAAAGATGAGAAAGGAAAGGAGGGAGGGAGTGAAACGAAGATGAGAAAAAGACGAAATGTTACAGGTAGATAGATGGGTGAGTAGGTACACAGAAAAACACACATACAGATAGATAAACAAATAGACAGGCACCGTAGATGGGTAAGTAGGTAGGTAGGAAGGGAAGCAAGCAGAAAGGATGGAAAGCTGGAATAAGAGGGAGACGATGGGAGAGAAAAAGGAAGAAAAGAAGTGAAGGAGGAAGGTAGGGAGAAGAGTGATAACTGAGGAGAGAGAGAGAGAGAGAGAGAGAGAGAGAGAGAGAGAGAGAGAGAGAGAGAGAGAGAGAGAGAGGGGGGTGAAAAGTGGATAGCAGGCTGGAAGGAAGAAAGAAGGAAAGAGGGAAGGAGGAATGATGGGAAGAAGGGTAAGATAAATTGAAGCGTGCGCGCGCGCACGCACGCGCGCACGCACGCACGCACGCACACACACACACACACACACACACACACACACACACACACACACACACACACACACAGATTACATCATGCAAGTCTACCATAATACTGACATTGCCCATTACTTTCTCTCTCTCTCTCTCTCTCTCTCTCTCTCTCTCTCTCTCCCTCAGATACGCGAGGTTGCTTTAAGGTGCAGTATTTTTGTAAAGAAATATACGAGGGACGGACAGAGAGAGAGAGAGAGAGAGAGAGAGAGAGAGAGAGAGAGACAGACAGACAGACAGACAGACAGAGAGAGAGAGAGAGAGAGAGAGAGAGAGAGAGAGAGAATTACAAGCTCAAAATATAAAACCGAATTTAAGAAGAGAAGACAAGAGGGAAGGAGAGGAGCAGAAAGACGAAGGAGGGAAGAAGAGAAAAGGAAGAAAGATTTTAAGATTCTTCCTTCCCATACCATAAAACCTCCTTCCATTTCCCTACTCAATCCATAGTCCCGCCCTTTAAATCTTCCTCACCCTAAATCACCTCCTTCCCTTTTAAATCTTCCTTTCCCTTTAAATCTTCCTCACCCTAAATCACCTTTCCTCACTCTAAATCACCTATTTCCCTTTAAATCTTCCTGACCCTAAATCACCTCTTTCCCTTTAAATCTTCCTCACCCTTAAATCACCTCTTTCCCTTTAAATCTTCCTCACCCTAAATCACCTACTTCCCTTTAAATCTCCCTCGTCCTAAATCACCCCTCTCTTTAAATCTTCCTTACCCTAAATCACCTCTTTCCCTTTAAATCTTCCTCACCCTAAATCACCTCTTTCCCTTTAAATCTCACTCCCTTGTCCCATAAATTTTCCTGCTGCTAAAAATTCCTCCCTTTTCTCTTTTAACCCTCATATCAGATCTTACCACATTACCTTTAAATCAATCCCTTTCCCTTTAAACTAACTTACATTTCCTTTAACCCTTCCCAGTTTCCTTTAAATGCTTCCTTCAAATCACCTTTCCCTTTAAATTCTCCCTTTTCATTAAGTTACGCTCCCAACCATTTAAATCGCTCTCCCTTTTCCTTTAAAACCCCCCTCCCTTTCCCTTTAAATTTTCCTCTACTTTTAAATCTTCCTTTTACTTTAAACTCCCTCCCATTTTCACCATTAATCACTCTTCTCTTCCCTTTAAACGTCCTCTTCTTGATTTTTAATATCTGTTTCTTTCACATCAAATTCACCTCCATTCTCCTTTATATCTTTCTTCCTTCTCCTTTGAACCTTCCTTCTCCTTCAAATCTTCCTTCCTTCTCCTTTACATCTTCCATCCTCCTCCTTTAAATCTTCCTTCCTCTTTAAGTCTTCCTTCCCTCTCCTTTAAATCTTCCATTCTCCTTTAAATCTTCCTTCCTTCTCCTTTAAATCTTCCTTCCTCCTCCTTCAAATCTTCCTTCCTTCTCCTTTAAATCTTCCTTCCTTTCCTTTAAATCTTCCTTCCTTCTTTAAAACTTCGGTCCTTGTAAACTCTCTCACTCTCCTTTTACTCAATGCTCGCGTTCCCTCTCAATACTACTCTAGTGACCTTTTAATAATCTTCTACTTGACCTTTTTAGACTTTCACCTCTCCTCTACATCGCCCACCCTTTCCTTTTACTATCCCTCTGTTCTTTAACTCCCCCTCTTCTACCTTCCTTCCTTTTCTCTTCCATCCATCATCTCCGTCGCTGTAAATCCTCATCTTCCCCTTTAAATCGCCTCCCATCTCATCACCCTCCCTTTCCCTTTTAACCCCCTCCCATTAAATCACCCTCCTTTTTAAGTTCCCCCTCCCTTTAAGTTCCATTCCCCACTTCCTTCTACACCCTCTTACTCCCTTTCACTGCCTCCCTTACCACTTAATTAAATCCTTCCTGTATTCCCTCTACCCTCCCTCCCTTTCCACATAAATACTTCTTCCTTTTCTTTTAACCTCCCTTCTTTTCCATTTACCTTCCCTTCCTTTCCCTTCAGGCTCCCTCCTTTTCCATCTACCCTTCCCTCTTTGCCACTTAAATCCTTCCTCCTTTCCCTTTAGCCCTCATTCATTTCCCTTTACCCTCCCTTCCTTTCCATTTACCCTCCCTTCCTTTCCCTTTAACCTCCCTTCCTTTCCCTTTACCCTCCCTTCCTTTACCTTTAGCGTCCCCCCCTTTCTCTTCAACCTCCCTCCCTTTCTCTTTACGCTCCCTCCCTCCCTCCCTTTGGCCCTTACGAGTCATCCACCCTCATGTCACCTGTGTTTACATATTTTAACAGCTCATTTCACCCCTCCTCGCTCCATCGAGAAGGCGGGAGGGGAGGGAGGGAGGCATGTGATGGGAAGAGGGGAGAGGAGAGGAGGGGAGAGGGGAAAAAAGTATAGGGGAAGAAAATGGAAGAAAAGAGAAAAATGAGAATTGAAAAAAAAAAAAAGGGGGGGGGAGAAAGATGAATGTGACAGGGAACGGGTATACAGTACGATGAAAGAGGAAGGAGGCTCTCTCTCTCTCTCTCTCTCTCTCTCTAAGTACGATATATAGATAGATAGATAATGTTTATATACCACCCTGTATCTAATTACGCTTTCTTGTGTATATTATGTATCCTACCTGTCCATGTCTCTCATAACCATTTACTCTAACTGTATTCCTGTCTACCTGTCTTTCTCTACTTGTCTGTCTGCCGCTCTCCATCCATCTATCTAGCCATCCAATAATCCATCTATCCAGCCAGTAATCTATCTATTTATCTATCAATCACAACCATTGAGACTGAACAAAAGAGAAAGAAACGAACCCTTTTGAGGTGCAGTCCCCCTCCCCCCAGTGCAGCCAGAGTCCCACACCACTACCAGCCCTCTCACAAATTTTCGATCACCGCCAAAAATCAGGACTCAGCCTCCGCCTCGCCCATCGCCTGCGTCTGTCTGAGTCTGCACCCGTGACGCGAATATGTTAGGGCAAATGCAGCCTTTGAGGGATATTTTTATGCCATTTTCACAGTCCCGAAAATGTACTGTACCTGATTTCTTTTTTTATGCAAGGAAGAAGGAACCAAAGGCCAGCATCCTGCAAGTTGTTCCCTCCAAGAAAAACACAAACAAGATAACACGAAGCCAAATTCATGATCGTTCATTTCGACACTGGATAATATTCTATTTTTATTTTTCTCATGCAAATGCTATAGAAACACAATAATTACAAAAAACAATAACAACACATTATTATTATTATTATTATTTTTAGTAGTTGCTGTAGTAGTAGCAGTAGTAGTAGTAGTAGTAGCAGTATCCTCATTTATATTAAAAATAAAAGCTGTTAGGACAAAGCATTACCATACAACAATGATGATGATGATGATGATGATGATGATTATGATGATGATGGTGATAATAATAATAATATTAATAATAATAATAATTATAATAATAATAAATAATAATAAATTGATTATTTGTATTGCTTTTTAATTACTTCTTCTTTGCTCTCCTTACCTCATTCTAGTAGTTCAGTTACTTTCCCAGGAGCTGCCTAGCATGGGCCAGCCGGCCTACTGCAATTATCCTTTTCTTATATTCTTATTGTTACTAATGACCTAATAATAAATATTTGTTAACGAGGCCAGCGTGTGTGTGTGTGTGTGTGTGTGTGTGTGTGTGTGTGTGTGTGTGTGTGTGTGTGTGTGTGTGTGTCAATCCGGCTGAATCCAGTCAGGCACCCGGCTTATCACAACGTAAGCAAATACATGTGATCGATATGCACAAAGGCCACATATCAGAAGGTAAACAAAGGCCACGTGATATCAAGGTAAACAAAGGCCACATATCAGAAGGTAAACAAAGGCCACGTGATATCAGAACGTAAACAAAGGCCACGTCATATCAGAAGGTAAACAAAGGCCACGTCATATCAGAAGGTAAACAAAGGCCACGTCATCAGAAGGTAAACAAAGGCCACGTCATATCAGAAGGTAAACAAAGGCCACGTCATATCAGAAGGTAAACAAAGGCCACGTCATATCAGAAGGTAAACAAAGGCCACGTCATATCAGAAGGTAAACAAAGGCCACGTCATATCGGAAGGTAAACAAAGGCCACGTCATATCGGAAGGTAAACAAAGGCCACGTGATATCGGAAGGTAAACAAAAGCCACGTGATATCAAGGTAAACAAAAGCCACGTGATATCAAGGTAAACAAAAGCCACGTGATATCAAGGTAAATAAAGGCCACGTGATATCAGAAGGTAAACAAAGGCCACGTGATATCAGAAGGTAAACAAAGGCCACGTGATATCAAGGTAAACAAAGGCCACGTGATATCAGAAGGTAAACAAAAGCCACGTGATATCAGAAGGTAAACAAAGGCCACGTGATATCAGAAGGTAAACAAAAGCCACGTGATATCAGAAGGTAAACAAAGGCCACGTGATATCAGAAGGTAAACAAAGGCCACGTGATATCAGAAGGTAAACAAAAGCCACGTGATATCAGAAGGTAAACAAAGGCCACGTGATATCAGAAGGTAAACAAAAGCCACGTGATCGATATAAACACAAGTCAGCTGATCAGGGTAAACAAAGCCCATATGGTCAAGAGTCCCCCTTTTGCCACTTGTCATTACGGCCTTTTGTGGCAATAAAGGGGAGAAGGGACGGAGAGAAAGAGAGAGGGAGAAGAAAGGAGGGAGGGACGGAGGGAAGGGGGGAAGGAAAGACACATGAGGGGAGACGAAAGGGGAGATGAGAGGATAACAAGGGTGGTGAAAGGAGGATAATGACTGAGAAAGGGAGGGAAACGATGAACTTGTGTGTGTGTGTGTGTGTGTGTGTGTGTGTGTGTGAGAGAGAGAGAGAGAGAGAGAGAGAGAGAGAGAGAAAATTGATTAGAAGAGGATTTTGCGAACGAGTGAAGCGAATAAAGTGCTAAGGGGAGGCAGGATGAGAGAGAGAGAGAGAGAGAGAGAGAGAGAGAGAGAGGGAGGGAGAGAGAGAGAGTAAACGAGGGGTAAAATGATGGAGCGAGATAATTACAAAGGGGTTGGTTATGGAAAATCTGAGTTTAGTGAATGGGAAGAGATGATGATGATGATGATGATGATGATGATGATGATGATGATGATAATGATAATGGGAGTGGAGGGAAGGAGGGAAGGGCGGGATGATGACGGTGAGGGGGGGAGAGGAGAGATGTGAGGAGGAGAAGGGAAGAAAGGAATAGGTGGAGGAGGAATGCAAAGATATGAGTGAAGAGTAGATGTGAGGATAGGGGTGAGGAGGGGGGTGTGAGGATAGGGGTGAGGAGGGGGGGATGTGAGGACAGGGTTGAGGACGGGGATGTGAGGATAGGAGTGAGGGGGGTGTGAGGATAGGGGTGAGAGGGGGATGTGAGGATAGGGGTGAGGAGGGGGGATGTGAGGATAGGAGTGAGGGGGGATGTGGGTATATGGGTGAGGGGTTATGTGAGGATAGGGGTGAGGGGGGATGAAAGGATAGGGATAAGGAGGAAGATGTGAGGACAGGGGTGAGGGGGGATGTGAGGATAGGGCTAAGGAGGGAGATGTGAGGATAGGGGTGAGGAGGGTGATGTGAGGATGGGGAGGAAAGGGGATAGGAATGCGCGAAGGAGAGGAAGGGTTGGAGAGTGTGAGGATAGAGTGAGGGCAAAATGAGGAAAGAGGGAGAGGGGAGGCGAGAAGTGAAGACAGGGAGTGGAAATGGGAAGGGAGGGTTGGGAAAGGAAAGAATATGGAGGAGAGGAGAAAAAAAATGAAGGTGATGTGTGTGTGTATGTGTGTGTGTGTGTGTGTGTGTGTGTGTGTGTGTGTGTGTGTGTGTGTGTGTGTGTGTGTGTGTGTGTGAGAGAGAGAGAGAGAGAGAGAGAGAGAGAGAGAGAGGAAGGGGGGAGTTGAGAGCGAAGAATGGTAGAGCGAGGTGAAGTCAAAGGGAGGGAACATCAGGGG
>NC_136976.1:45043410-45083410 GCF_032717465.1 Coenobita brevimanus
TTGGGCTCCTCCGATCACAAACTTATCACCTAAACCTGTCCTATCACTCCGGTACGGCCTGCGGACCCTCCAAAGAAACGTCGTCTGTGGCACTTTGGAGCTGTGGATTGGGAGGCCCTCAGGCAGTACTTCTTTGATTTTCCCTAGAATGATTATTGCTTCCATGGCCAGGAGCCATCTGAGTGGGCCTTGCGCATTACGGAGGTTATTCTGTCGGGCATGGAAGCATACATTCCCTTCTCATATCCTTCGACTAATGCAAGAAAGCCTTGGTTTGATCACGCTTGTTCTAATGCTGTCCGCAAAAAGAAGAGGGCCAATAAAAGGTACTGGAGCCAACCCACCCCTGACTCACATCTTTTATACGTTTCTGCCCAGAATCGTGCTAAGTCTGTTCTTCACTCTGCTAAAAATAATTTCATCCGTAATGAATGCTTTCAACTCTCCAGCTCGAATTCTTCTCGCTCCTTCTGGCACCTTGCCAAAAACCTTTCTAACAACTTTACCTCATCATCCTTCCCTCCTCTTTTCAATTCTAATGGCTCTGTAGCTATTTCTTCTACTGATAAAGCAGATCTCTTTGCTCAGACTTTCTCCTCCAATTCCACCTTAGACGATTCCAGTGCTGTTCCTCCATCACTTCCCCCCTCTGACTTCCTCATGGCTGACAACATTTCTTCAGCTGATGTATTTTCTGCCATCACAGGCCTCAATACTAATAAGGCATATGGGCCTGATGGAGTCCCTCCTGTTGTCCTCAAGAACTGTGCATCTGTGCTTACACCCTGCCTAGGCAAACTCTTTTGTCTTTGTCTATCAACTTGTACCTTTCCTTCTGGCTGGAAGTTTGCTCTCATTCAGCCAGTCCCAAAGAAGGGTGACCATTCCCAACCCTCTAACTATCGTCCAACTGCTTTAACATCCTGTACCTCAAAAGTTTTCGAGTCAATTCTTCATAGAAAAATTTTAAGGCATGTTTCCTATCACAACCTTCTTTCTGATCGTCAGTATGGGTTCAGTCAGGGAAAATCCACTAGCGATCTTCTTACCTACCTTTCAGACTCATGGTCATCCTCTTTTCGGGACTTTGGCGAAAGCTTTGCCACTACACTTGACATCTCAAAGGCTTTCGATCGAGTCTGGCATAAATCTTAAATTTCCAAACTGTCCTCTTACGGTTTCTATCCTTCTATCTGTGCCTTCATCGCTAGCTTCCTTTCTGGTCTATCTATAGCCACTGTTGTAGACGGCCATCATTCTTCTCGTACATCTATCAACAGTGGTGTTCCTCAGGGCTCTGTTCTATCACCAACTCTCTTCCTTTTATTCATCAATGACCTTCTAATCTGTACATCTAACCCTATCCACTCATACGCTGATGACTCCACCCTTCACCTTTCCATTCGGTTCCCACAACGTCCATCTCAACAAACAAGGGATGAGGCTATGGCACACCTAATGTCTGACTTGGCTCGTATCTCTGACTGGGGTAAAAATAATCTTGTTTTTAATGCATCAAAGACTCAGTTCTTACACCTATCAACCCGACATAATCTTCTACAGGTGTACCCACTAACGTTTAATAATATTCAGCTTAATCCTGAATCATCCTTGAACATGCTTGGGGTTTCCTTCATTCAGGACTTATTGTGGAAAGATCATATTACATCTCTTGTAAATCTGCTTCCAAGAGATTAGGTGTGCTAGGCGGACTCCATTCCTTCTTTACCCCTGCACACTGTTGACTCTACACACGGGTTTTATCCACCCCTGTGTGGAGTACAACTCTCACGTGTGGGAAGGCTCCCCATATACAGCTCTTCTCAATAGGGTGGAGTCAAAGGCTTTTCATCTCATTAACTCTCCTCCTCTTACTGGCTCCCTTCAACCTGTCTCTTCGCCGCACTGCTGCCTCTTTATCTCTTTTCTATCGCTACTTCAATGGTCACTGCTCCTCTGAACAGTCTGCTAGCATTCCTCCACCTCTACGACGGGCGCGTAGCACCCGTCTAGCAGCAAACTCTCATCCCTTTTCTGTCCAACTCTAATGCATGAGTTAACAGTTACTCCCACTCCTTCATTTATGCAACGAGTCAACTCTGGAACTGTCTCCCTCTGTCTGTATTTCCTGCTAGCTATGATCTCCAGTCTTTCAAACGCAGTGTGTCCAGGCATCTCAAAATGATCGGATCTTGAATTTGGCTCTCTCTTGTATTTTGTTTTTCTCTTGGAAGGAACTGTTATTGCGGGCTCGTGGCCTTTGGTTTCTCCTTCCTGGCATAAAAAAAAAAAAAAAGAGACAGGTAGATAGACTGACAGACAGGTAGATATACACGGGCAGAGACGGGTAGATAGACTGATAGACAGACAGACAGGTAGATAGAATGACAGACAGACAGACAGGTAGATATACACAGGCAGAGACAGGTAGATAGACTGACAGAGACAGGTAGATATACACAGGCAGAGACAGGTAGACAGACTGACAGACAGACAGACAGGTAGATAGACAGACAGAAGCAGTGGACAAACAGACAGACAGAAAGGTAGATAGAGACAGACAGACAGATAGACAGACAGGTAGATGTACAGACAGACAGAGAGATGGGTAGATATTGAGTGACAGACAGATGGGCAGAATGACACAGCTAGACAGGTATGTGGGGAGAGAAAAAATCATGCAATCTTATGCAATCTTGCGAATTCCTCTGCACGTTGCAACACCTTTCGTGATGGTGCAAAGCGAGAGAGAGAGAGAGAGAGAGAGAGAGAGTGTGTGTGTGTGTGTGTGTGTGTGTGTGTGTGTGTGTGTGTGTGTGTGTGTGTGTGTGTGTGTGTGTGTGTGTGTGTGTGTGTGTGTGTAAAAAGCAGTCATGTGTATATTCCCGTACAGGTTGCTGCATACATAAGGACGTTTACCTTGTGTTCAGCTTAACATGGCGCGATTACCGGTATAGCCTACGTGTTTCCACTTATCCATCCACCTCTCTCTCTCTCTCTCTCTCTCTCTCTCTCTCTCTCTCTCATGATTCAGAGTGCTATCCTTCTCTATAACTGTTACAATTATCGGGTACTATCCATCATTCCGTCCTTCCTCTCCGGTTGGGAATACAACGGCAAAGCTATCCAAATGTTCTGCGTTAAATATATATATATATATATATATATATAAAGTACCGGACGAATTTGTTACAGTAAGCTTAGAGGAACACCTCGTAATGAAGGTGTTAAGTCTTTAACTAATAACAGGTGAAAGTAATATGTAGTCAATAAGAATTAAATACATGGTATGAAGATTATTGTAACACAGCAGAAGCTTGACGGCATATATTTTCATCTTCCAATCTCCAGACGATTTTATTCAACGTAGGAGAAACAAGTCCCCAAAAAGACTATATTCCACTTCGTTACACCCTCTAAACCTATCCGTTGGAGTATAGGAGATATAAAGGATTTAAAGTTTCAAAAACAGAAAGTTGGTCATAAGTAGGCCATCTTGGAATTTTTTCAGAATTTGGAAAAGACGGGCATCAACATCCTATTTGGCTCAACAATCACACTAAATGTGAGAAAATTCCAACAAATGGTTTCTGAGATACATAGGGGAACGGACGTACGGAGAGACGGACATGACCAAATCTAAGACTCCACTTCGTGAGAAAGGAATTAACGGAATACCAAACTTCCGTAAGGGTTCGATACAGCCTTTAAATAACCAACCTCTATATTGGTTACCGCCTCAAGCCTGTCTTCAGCACCTAAACACCCTACGTAAGTACAGGGTTCACCCCTTCACTACAGCTGCATATTATTCTTGCCAACTACAGACGATTTCTTCCACTGCTGTCATGATGTGTAGCAGTGATGGAGGTTATGAAAGTTATTTGAACACGTCCAGTTCTAAATTTTCTAAGCTGAATAAAAATTTTGGCATTAGCAACAAAACCATACCAGTGACGCCACCCGAGTGAAGGGATACACACTCGGCAATGGGCCCCGTCAACCCCTTCACTACGGAGGGTCTTCATTCACTGCTGCCACAACAACACGACAGTTTTTACACAAGGGGTTAATACAAATGAATTTCCTACCCTTCCACCACGAAATATAATTGTGCGACCGTTGGAGGAAAAAAAAATGTGGTGGTCCCGGCAATGATGGGTTAACTTGTCGCTAAATCTTGTAAACCTGAATAATTAAACTGAGAATGTTAGCTGTCTTTTTTTCAGCCTGAAGACTAATCTTTATTCTATTCATCCCACCGTCAGATGATTTTATTCAACTCCGGGTAGATGTCTGATAGTGAGGTTCAATGCAATTTGTTTCTCCTCACATCACTGCCAAAGGTTTGCTCCAAAACTGAATGAAATTGTGTGTTGGTATCTAGGATTAATCAGCAGTAAGTCATGGTGTTCCAGACGTGAATGAACCCTCCGTTGTAAGGCTGTACTACGGCCATGTGCTGTAATGACGTCAACACCACAACACTTGGCTCAGCCGAGAGAAACTTTATGGTCACAGGGTTAAAAGTGACCCCAGCTGATCCCTGCATTTTTAAACGTACTCACTTAAGGCGTTTCACTGACAGTAATACCATGGGATTTTCCTTAGCTGTAAGAAATCATGTTAGTCACAGGGTTTAAACATAAAGTAAATATACCAGTAAAGTGTGCTCTGTGTGCGCGTGACGAGCAAGCGTGCGCCAGATCATCACAATTTCCCTCTATTATTTTTTCATGACAGCTCAGCAATGAAAAACACACTACTGATGAGATGATTAAAGCGAGAAATCAGGTGTTTTCCCTTGATGATTTCACCATCAATACACAGCAAAAACGTTAATGTAAAATTATAGGCGGGGTCGCCGATATTTAATTGCTGGAGATGATGCCAAAAACACAGTGTTCCGACGGAGATTTTTCTTTTTTTCTTAATTCAGGCGTTCACCGGTAAGAGCCGAACACTTCCTTCGAAAACTCGAGATTCCACAGGGTTCCTACGCCATTATGGGTGAGTTTTTAGTTGACGAAAAAAAAAAAATAGTGAATGAATGTATCGCATGCAGCTAGAATTTCAGCTCTGGTTCACATAGAAGTAAAGTGATTAGTTTCTGCTTAGCGTGCCGGTCGGGTCGAGTAGGGCCGGGCCGCTCATTTCCAAACTCAACTGAGGGTAGGCTAAACACCCCTCCCTCACTGGTAATTATCACAAGTTGATGAGATTCGACAAAACTTATCCATGTCCCTCATATCATCAAAACTCATGGGAGTGGACCAACAGATAAGTACAATGAAATAATAACAACAATTAACATTATTATTAGTATTATTAGTATTAGTATTAGTTATTATTATCATTATTATTACCGGTATTATTATTATTATGTTAAGTGGTAGGTGGGGGCGCTCACCATCCACTCATTTGACGTAGTGCTCCTCTCGGATGTCTGCTCTTTCCTCTCCTCCATCCTTCTTTCCTTCCATCCTCGTCTGTCCTTTCCTTCATTCTTTCCTCGTTCTTCTGCCTACGAGTGACTTTACACTCCCACTTCTGTCTTTCTTTCCTTCATTCTTTCCCCTTCCTTCTGCCTGTCGGTGACTCTACATTGAGTGACAAGCCAAATGGTTTCCTGTACATCAGGAAACCATTTACTATGCTGGATGGTAACCATTTAACCCAATTTTGGCGCCTGGTGGTTTAGTGGGTAATTACGGTGCTCCAATCGGACTGAGTCGGTGAAGGTTTATATCCAAGGGATGGCTGGGGTTTATTGCCCACGTAATGCCTCTCAGGGATGAGTAAGGCTGGTTACTCTCAACTTAAATGTCAGGACCAACTTTTTTTTTTTGTGTGTGTGTGTGTCGGACTCTGGACATGGACTTCACAGCCTGGTACCAAGACCCAGTAGTCCTGCTACGTACCATACACCTCTACATGTCACCACTTTGGCGCTAACACCCACCGTCCATATTAAATAAAGCTAGGGCTGTCTCATACAGGACTGGTGTATTGGTATAGCAAGGGTATTTTCATGACAAATCGGCGGGTCTTCTGGTAGATCAGTAAATTCTACATTAATGAAATTCAAATCCTTAAACTGTTCCCTGCCCCAGCCAGGATTTGAACCTAGGTCCGGTAGGACTGCAGGCCACCTCTCTACCGATTGAGCCGTCGCCTAGCCCCGGGCTCCTACGCTCCTCATGGGGCAATGTAGGATTGAATGATGGATGGGTGGATTATGATGATGATGATAATGATAATGATGATATGATGATTACCGGTATTATTATTATCATTATTATTATTATTATTATTATTATTACCGAGGTAAGTGGGGCGCCCATCACCCGCTCATTCGATATAGTGCCCACTTCGGGTGCCTCTATACTATGTGAGGTCAAATGGTTTCTTGTACACAAGGAAACTATTTCCTACGCTGGGTGGTAACATAATCAAATGACGCCTGGTGGTTTAGTGGGTTAAGGCATTCAAACCGAATGGAGGCTGTGAGGGCTTACATCTGGGGGATGGCTGGGATTAACTGTTCACATATTGCCACCCAGAAAAGTAAGGTTGGTCAACCTCAGCTCAATAGTCATGACAGACTAACTGAACTCCGAGCCTAATGGGGCAAAACTAAACTGGATATTGGATAGAATTATTATTATTATTAATATTATTATTATTATTATTATTATTGTCAAAACATAAAGGAAGAAGAACCACACAAGTGATGCAACAGCAGCGGCCACCAACTGGTGTGACAGCCGAATATTTGAATTTCCCCGACAACCTTGAACCTCGACTGATCACTCTCAAAACCTACCTGGTTCAATCTTACCTGCATTGTAACCCACCCCCAAGTTTGGTCCAAATCAGATCAAAGCTGTTTACGTTCACTTTGTACTGTGACCTTGACCTTTGACTGTTCTTAAACTCTATTCTCTTATCCCCGTCCTACCCCGAACCCTTCTACGAAGTTTGGTGTAAATCAGATAACATCTACTTAAGCTAACCTTGCCTTGCGACCCTGACCTTTGACCTACTATTCTTAAAAACAGTAGCCCAACACCTTAACTAATCCTCAACTCTTCCACACACTTTTGTTCAAATTAAACAAAAACCGCTTCAGCAGTTTTGTTCAGACGCACACACACGGGTCAAACTTTGACCCTTCCATGTGGCCTTGACCTTTGACTGATTACTCTAACAATCGATCCCCCTCGTTCTTGCAGAACCCTCAACCATCCAACCAAGTTTGGACTATTTTGGCTGAGTGTATTTTCGGTGACCTTACTAGGTCAAGGTTTGACCCCGTCGCGTTATCATGACCTTTGACCTCTTGCTTTAAAAAAAAAAACTACGGTAAGTCAACACCTTGACAATCCCTCTACCCATCCATCAAGTATGGTTAAAATGAGATAAAACTATCTTTTACTTTGATTTCGCATTTCCCCCACACACATCGAAAAACCACAACACCCACTCTCGCTTCGCCAGCGCGGGTGTAAATAAAAGATATAGACCCAAAAGGTTCATAAACCGGCAGGTGTGTAGTAGTACAAACCTGTTACATAAATAAACATGGCAGATATTACCCTACCAACATTACAGCCAACACAACTACCTACATACCAACCAGAAACTCCATAAGACAACTGGAGGGGTGCTGCTTCGCTTTACAATGGTAGTGATGGTGGTAGTGATGGTGATGGTGGTAGTGATGGTGGTAATCCTGTATGAGACAGCCCTAGCATGTATTCAGTATGGACTGTGGGTGTTAAGGCCGAAGTGGTGACATGTAGAGGTGTACGGTACGTAGGAGGACTACTGGGCCTTGACAGCAGGCTGTGAAGCCTATGCCCAGGGCCGGTCACAAAAAAAAAATAAAAATAAAAATAGTGGTGGAAGTGGTGGCAGTAGTGGTGGCACTGGTGGAAGTAATGATGGCAGTGGTGGAAGTAGTGGTGGTAGTGGTGGAAGTAATGGAAGTAGTGGTGGTAGTGGTGGAAGTAATGGAAGTAGTGGTGGCACTGGTGAAAGTAATGGAAGTAGTGGTGGTGGTGGTGGAAGTAATGGAAGTAGTCGTGGTAGTGGTGGAAGTAGTGGTGGTAGTGGTGGAAGTAATGGAAGTAGTGGTGGTAGTGGTGGATGTGATGGAATTAGTGGTGGCAGTGTTGGATGTAATGATGGCAGTGGTGGAAGTAGTGGTGGTAGTGGTGGAAGTAATGGAAGTAGTGGTGGTAGTGGTGGAAGTAATGGAAGTAGTGGTGGAAGTAATGGAAGTAGTGGTGGTAGTGGTGGAAGTAATGGAAGTAGTGGTGGAAGTAATGGAAGTAGTGGTGGTAGTGGTGGAAGTAGTGGTGGCAGTGTTGGATGTAATGGAAGTAGTGGTGGCCGTGGTGGATGTAATGATGGCAGTGGTGGAAGTAGTGGTGGCAGTTATGGAAGCAGTGGTGGAAATTGTGGAAGTAGTGGTGGCAGTGGTGGAAGTAGTGGTGGCAGTGGTGGAAGTAGTGGTGGAAGTGGTGGAAGTAGTGGTGGCAGTGGTGGAAGTAGTGGTGGCAGTGGTGGAAGAAATGGTGGCCGTGGTGGAAGTAGTGGTGGCAGTGGTGTATGTAGTGATGGCAGTGGTGGAAGTAGTGGTGGCAGTGGTGGAAGTAGTGGTAGCAGTGGTGGAAGTAGTGGTGACAGTTGTGGCAGTAGTGGTGACAGTGGTGGAAGCGGTGGAAGTAGTGGTAGCAGTGGTGGAAGCAGTGGTGGTAGTGGTGGAAGCAGTGGTGGCAGCGGTGGAAGCAGTGGTGGCAGTGGTGGAAGTAGTGGTGGCAGTGGTGGAAGCAATGGTGGCAGTGGTGGAAGTATTGGTGGCAGCGGTGGAAGCAGTGGTGGCAGTGGTGGAAGCAGTGGTGGCAGTGGTGGAAGTATTGGTGGCAGTGGTGGAAGTAATGGTAGCAGTGGTGGAAGCAGTGGTGGTAGTGGTGGATGTAGTGGTGGCAGTGGTGGAAGTAGTGGTGGCTGTGGTGGTAGTGGTGGAAGGTGAAACACGCAACAGATGCTATCTTATAATTTAGACTGAAGTTTTCTCTCTCTCTCTCTGCAATAACACATTCAAAGACCCACTCTCTTAAACGATGCAATTTCATTTTATAAGCTATATCTCCTTAAACTGAGAGAGAGAGAGAGAGAGAGAGAGAGAGAGAGATGCTATGAGCCAGCCAATCCCACGCCTTTCTCAGGTTTGTTTACATGTGACGTCATCGGGTCCCGCCCCCTTCAAGTGTTTATAACCTTAACGACTAACTTCCGCTCTCATATACACCATCTATCTACCTAGCTATCTATCTTCCTCTATCAGTCTGTCTGTCTACAACGCCACCTATCAGTCTGTTTATCTATCCATATCTATTTATCTATCCACTCACTTATCCATCAAACAATCTAGTTATGTCTACCTGTTTATATGCATTTTTCTCTCATTATATCTGTTTTTTTATCTGTCTGTCTACTCATACACAAACTTTTATTTTTATATATCTGTAAGCCATGTAACTATCTACCTATCTATCTGCCTATCTATCTATCAATCTACCTACCATCCACACTACGCACCCACTCATACATCCACCTATGAACCTCCTGCCATACACCTGACCCACTAGTCGTCTCAAGGTGTCACCCCCTCTCATCACACCACCACCCACGCCACCCAAACCACGCCGCCCTCCCTCATGCACTCCACTTTAACCTCACTCATCCTCACCAGTTTCCTCTCTTCCCTCCTCCCTCATCACTGTCTCGTTCCCAGTCTGCCTCTCCTCATCCTCCCACTCCCTGACTATTTCTGCTCCCCCTCCAACCACCTCCGTACACTCATCACCTCCTTCCATCTCCTTCTCGGGCTTCCCCTTCACAACAACTTCGCTCCTCTATCTCTACACACTCCACCACTGATATACATAATGTCATTTAGCATTAAAGAACAATATTTTAAAGTGTTTATATTGACAGACTTTCAAAATACACACGCAGTTCTTATTTATACAGGAGAGAGAGAGAGAGAGAGAGAGAGAGAATGTGGTGTGTGTGTGTGTGTGTGTGTGTGTGTGTGTGTGTGTGTAAAACTCTGAACACTGGATAGGTGGCCCGTTCCCGCAGTCCATTGGCTCATCTCCCACACACCAAGAGAGGGTGGAGGTGTGACACGAAGAGGGATGCGCTGCAGTGTGGTGGGTGGGAGGAGGAGGAAAGGCAGACCGAGAATGCGGGAACATGGAGAGGAATGGACCTGAATAATAAAAGAATCACTATGTGGGTATAATCCACTTTCTCTCTCTCTCTCTCTCTCTCTCTCACACACACACACACACACACACACACACACACACACACACACACACACACACACTCCTCCACACCCGTTACATAATTTAAAGACCGCACTAAGTACACGCCACAAAACCTACACAAACCACTAAACATCCACTACGTAACCTTTTCTGTCCACTGCAAACATAAGAACAGAGGCTCGGAGATGAGTAGGGATGGACAGAATGAAGGGAATTAGAAAGACACGGATAGGGAGAGACAGACGAATTGCTCTGAAACCGATCGATGTATTGTGAGAAGATTGTGGGAAGGTCATCGCAATGCTTAAGTCTCTCTCTCTCTCTCTCTCTCTCTCTCTGGCCTTCCCACCCTCCTCTTTCATCTCTCTCCCTCTCTTCCTTCACATTCATTCTCTCCCTCATCACCCCCTCCCAACCCTTCCTAAATTACTTAAGTGTTATGCCTCCTCCTTCTCTCTCTCTCTCTCTCTCTCTCTCTCTCTCTCTCTCTCTCTCTCTTGCCTTCCCACTCTCCCGTTCCTTCTCTCTCCCTCTCTTCCTTCACATTCATTCTCTCTCTCATCACCCCCTCCCAAACCTTCCTAAATTACTTAAGTGTTATGCATCCCCCCCTTTCTCTGTCTCTCTGTCTGTCTGTCTGTCTGTCTGTCTCTCTCTCTCTCTCTCTCTTGCCTTCTCACCGTCCCGTTCCTTCTCTCTCCCTCTCTTCCTTCACATTCATTCTCTCCCTCATCACCCCCTCCCAACCTTTCCTAAATTACTTAAGTGTTATGCCTCCCCCCTTCTCTCTCTCTCTCTCTCTCTCTCACCTACCTATCTCCCTACTTATCTAAGAATCGTATGAGACTCTCCCCTATCTATCTACCCACGTTCCCCCTTCCCAGCCTATGCATGTCACTCACTCTGCTTACCTGCTTACCTACTTATGCATTAAACTGCTTCCCATCCTACCTACCTACCTACTTACCTGGCTCTCTCTTACCTTCCCTCCCTCCCTCCCTCCGTCTCAACCAACCTGTCTGCCTGCTTGCCCACTTTCCTTCCAGCCTGGCCAACTCTTCCTTGACCTCTCCTCGCTCCAAGTCCTGACCTCTCAACCTCCCTCCCTCCCTCCCTCCCACCCTCCCTCCCTGTCGCATACCTTCTCTGCTTATCTCCTCCCTCCCTCCCTCCCTCCCTCCCTCCCTCCCTCCTTCCCTCTAAACCTGTATTCTCTCCTTCCCTTCTTTCTTCCCTCACTCCTACCATGTCTGTCTTCCTTCTTCCCTACTACCTTGTATGTCTTTCTCCTTCCCTCCCTCCTTCTTTGCCCCCTTCCTATTTTCTATTCCTTCTTCCCTGCCTCACTCCCTTTCTTCTCTCCACCTCCTCCTCCGCAATCCTACCCACCTCCCTCCCTACTAACCTGTTTTGCTCTGGCATCCCTCCCTCCTCTCCTCCCTCCCTCCCTCCCCTCTCCTTCAGCTCTTCTCTCCCTTCCTCCAACTCTCTCTCTCTCTCTCTCTCTCTCTCTCTCTCTCTCTCTCTCTCTCTCTCGCAGGAAAATATACCACAACCTTCCCAACCCAGCAAGACAACAGTGCACCGTGACGGCCTGCACTGTGATCATCAGCCATCTCCACACCAGCCACCACCATCGTTATCATTGTTAGTATCATCATATGCATCAACTTCATCATTTTTACCAGTGTTAGCATAATCCCCATCACTAACACTACCCTCCTCAGAATCTTTTACTGGCCAGCATAATAACCACCATCATCATTATCCGTATAAATATGTGCACAGATAGATAGACAGATTAAGTGAATGCGTGTCTGTGTCCTCTACTGAAATCGACGGGGATGCATACAGAACTCTTCCAACAGGTGTATCTTTTTACGACGAATTAAAAAGTATACCGAACATTATAGTGACTAAGGCGACCATGATGACCAAGATTAGAAATAACTAGAAATAATCAGGTCAACACGGTGGAAACATGGTAGTCAATTATTGTAGTTTTTATACTTTACAAACAAACCAAATCATTATTTGCTATAACAGGTTGGATGGGTGGCCGGATTGGTGGGGTGAGAAGGGCAGGTGGGGTTAGGTGGGCAGAGCTGAGTGAATGGGTGGGTGTGGAGGGGCTGGGTGGGTGGAGTAGGTGGGAGAGTGGGTGTGGTTGGGCAGGGCGGATGGGGTGGGTGGGAAGGGATGGGTGGCTGTTATAGGGTAGCATGGGTGGCGAGTGAGTGGGTGAGTGGGTGGGGAGGCATCATCATCATGCTGTCTTAATTCGGTGTATGCCAAAAACCCTCCCAGCTTTTCCCACGTGAACCACTGTCTGTTAACCTATTCCACCCCATCCACCACTTTTAAGTCCATCCTTGCGTCCTGGTCTAGTTCTGTGCATGCATCTTCTTCCCACTCCGTGTCTTGGCTGCCATTGTTAAACTAAGCTTCCTGCTTTTGTCTTGCTTAATGTGCTTCGATTCCTTTTTTACTTGTTCGCCTGATTATTGCTTTTTGTAGCACCACCTCGCTGTGGCCCGAGACAGAGGGATGGCGCCCCAAAGCAGGTGAAAGCAACCTCATTCACTGGCACGTACTCTCTCAGCTGCTGCATCCACCAGCCCACACCACAGCATCACAACCAGGCACCGTTAATTACTCTGTGCTCTACCCGGATGTCTTCACCACTTGCTTGTTATAAACCACAGCCAGCGAGTCACCCCACACACGCTACTTCATTACATTTACCCTGCTCCAAACACCCCTTTCTCCCTCGTGACTGTCGTACCTCTATGACTGAAAACCTCTTTCACATCTTCTCCTTACCCTCAACTTTTCTCCCACACCAATGTACAGCTGCGGACAGTAATATCTGTGCACTGTCTTCACACATATATGATATTTTGACGTAATATTATGAGAAATGTGCTGGCCTACAGAGAGTGCATCACTGGGCTTCGAAAATCATTGCTCACTGTCTGGCCATTCATTGATATAAACTGAATCAATATGTATGTCCACAACCGTCCCTAGTATATCACCTTTACTCACCTGCCCACACGGCCACACCACATTCCACACCCTGGCCATCTACTGCCACCATTTTACATCCAGCTGCACACCCTCCCGTACAATGTTCTTTCCCACACTCACACGATTTCACCTCACATATTATGAGACAAACTGGAGACAATTCACATAGGTCCAGGGTCGGCGTGATAAAAGTAAATAATATTAATGAAGTTCTTTTACTCAGTTTTAACAGAGGAGATAGTGAAAAAAAAAAAAAAATGCACCCGTGCTCACGAAGCGAGGGTGGCTTTTTGTTACACAAAATAAATCAACATTTCATCCGATGTTAACCAGAAGTAGGCGAAATGCTGAGGGTCAGCCAAGGAAAAACAGTTTTGAAAACAATAACTCAAAGATCAAGGTCACAGGGAAAGGTCAACTTATAGTTTTTGTCCTATTTAGACCAAACGCTGTGGAAGAGTTGAGAATTAGATAAGAATAAAAGTAAGCGATTTTAAGAACAAGGAATCAAACGTCAACGTCACAGGGAAAAAATCAAAAGCCAAGGTCAGAGGGCAAGGTCAACTCAAACGTTTTGATCTCATTGGAAGTAAAGCTGATAAAAGGTTCACTCTGAGAGTATCTGTTGCTGATCAAGGTCACAGTACAGTTATATATTCGACCCATAGGCTACACCAGTTTGCGCGTAGAGGCGCTGTGCTTAGAGAGCTCCTTCTTGTTTAATCCGAATCAAAATAATCTAAGTAGGCTATTTTACATTAGTTTGTTTTACTCTGTCACTACTGCATTTATCATCTACAAATCTATCACCATCAGCCGGCTATACAGGCAGAGGTACAACAAAGCAGTTCAGGGTTTGCTCTGCTCCTGCCTCTTGCGACATGACATGCACGGCCGTATTGGCTCTGCCCCAAAGCTTAACACTCGCTGAGGATTGCCAACTTGGTAAATGTACCGAGTGAACTTACTTTTTTGTTTGTTTGTTTGTTTATGTACGACTCTGATGAAGTTATTACCTACTACCTCAATGGAGCTGGACAGGGATGCCTTCAGGTGGTGGCACTGATATAACCAGGCGGTTTGGCTGCCAGCTTATGTAAAAGTCCCTCAACTCCCTCCCTATCCCACGAAAAACGGATGATGGTGGACAGCAGAATGTCAGCTTTAGTCTATAGTCTACCGGGTTTGCTTTTAGATGAGCCTGAGCCACAACAACAGCACGTCTGCAAATCAGACGTATTTAAGTGGTTACTATGGCTTTACTAGTAGCATTGTTGTTGTGTTTTTTTTATAAATACTACTGTTCAACTTCCCAGAACCATATGACTCACTGCAAAATATCAGCAGGGCAAAAATACTTTTTTTGTCATGGTTTAAATATAATTCGATTTTAATATGAAAAAAATCCAGCAAAAAAATCGATTTTTTTTTTTTCTCAAAAGCAACCCACTAGGCCTTCACTGCAAAACACCCTTCACACCGCAACACATTCACCTAATGCGCGTCACTCTCATAACACATACGGACTTTTAAAATGTCCACAACAAAATGTCTCTGGGAGCACCCGGCTGAAGGTGTTTGTTTCCTGTGGTCCACGGTTTTATGTCCAGATGAGCCTGAGGGCCGACAACCCAACATACATACATCAGCAGCGTCACTTTCAATACTGTCACTGTTGTCCATTTCCCAACATTTACTACGGGTCACGTGTCATGTCCCTACTCCACAGTCAGCACAACTACCGGTACAGGTCTACCTTCACACATTTTTGCCTGAACAGACACTGATCTGTCCTTCTACACGCCACTCAGAGCCCTTAATCCATCTGCGCCCAGTGCCCTCAGTATAGGACGGAACTGGGCACTTTCAGAAGATAATAAAGAAGGGAACCCCGGGGTGGGGACCTATGAGCTTCGCGACTATGAGCTGATAGGAGGAGGGCAGTACATTTAGTACCCTTCCAGCACAATCCCTCACACAGGAACCCAAGGAGCTAATGGTTAATATTCATACCCCGTCTCCCACTATGTAGCTCAGCTCATGTCTTGGAGTTCCATCTGCTACTATCCTCCCTAAAACACCTAAAATATTTCACTTCCTCCGGCTATTCTTCATTTTGACTTACCCTCACACAGCTGTGCATTCCAATGGTACATCTCATCTTTTTCTTTTTTTTTTTTCTTTTTTTCATCTCTCAGATACAAAATCAATTTTGCTCCGTTCACAAACTCTTTCAAACTCAGTCACAACTGCCGAATATTACAACCCGAGTTTGCAACCAAGATTGTATGATATGTAACCAAAATCTGGTTCATTTCCCAGTCACTCCTCTCAGCATCCCTTAAAAACCCTTTGCTCCAACAGCCTGGCACCTCCCTCCCTCACCAGCCCATCCAATAACAGACTGAACAAACATGGACACAGCAAACGCCCCAAACACAAGCCCATCTTTAATTCAGCTCCTCCTTCCCACTCACACACATGCTCAATCATTTTTTTTTCATCGTAACGGTTCATGTTTCCGCCCCATTTATCTTTAACAATTGCCACAAGGCTTGCAAACAAATGTTACACCCATTTTCGAGGTACATAAAGTCCAAATATAAATCAAAGTCCTCCTCTATAAATTTTTCACACATTTTCCTCAAATAAAACGCCTGACCCACGCATCACCTGCCATACCTACAGGCAAACCTCCTCATTCGCCCCTAATATGGTGTTCTTTGTATCGCACTATTCTGCCGTAAGTTACCACCCATCCACACATCTTAATTTGCCTTCTCAACAGACCTTTACCTATTTCGTACAGCAGGACTAAACATGCATTGTCACATTTCATCTACCTCACATCGATCAAAATTTGATACACTGAAAAGTTTAGCTAAGCACTCCACAATGCTGTCTCTTCAGGCACACTGTTGCAGACCTATCTATTTTGCTTCACTCCATTTTCTGTAATACTTTCTCTACATTATTAACTACCTTACACACCCACAACTTCAGTCAATATTTACATCTAGAAGGTTTTCAGAAGTCAATCTCTTTCTCTCCATACCAGTTCGTTACCACTTTTCCATTCGCCCCAATTACTGCCTCATCTATCTCGTTCTCCTAGCATTATTTACTTCCTTCCCAGACATCTTCTTACTCCCTCTGGTTAATTCCCTGCTTTCAGTTACTGCATACACCATGTTCTGATCACTTCACCTGGCATCGTATCTATAAACTCTCCAAAGCCTAAGTTGTGTAGATAATTGTTTGCATAAATCTTTGTCTTCACTTACACAACCACCAGATACTATTTAAATACGGTATCAGGCTGAATATTAATGTGACAAAATACGACAAACAAAACGACTTGTGAGGCTAGGTAACTGTTTGGCAGACTTGTGTGTCATGTAAATTGGTTCAAACCCCTGACAAACACTTTGGTCTCTCGTTATCAGTTAATACATACACAGAACTGCTCCCAGCGACCTTGCACTCACTTCACATACCTGCAACAAAAACAAATACAAAACAATAAACGTGGCAGGACCCATGTTATAATTATGCAATACTCATATGTAATGTGATCCACTCTTTCTCTCCTCACTGAAACATTGAGACAGAGAACACTAGACACCATGGGGAAAAAAAAAATCTGTTTTGAACTCGGCGGTAGTGGGCGATAACACATGAAATAAAAGAGAATATGAACGAGTCTTTCACAAAGCGTTAAAATAACAACTGTTCGAAATACGTGAATGGTAAAGGCTCAGAAAATTTTACAAAAGATCATAACATTATCGAAACAGCCCCATTATTGAACACTAAATACTAAAAACCTTGAATTTAGTGTCAAAAGTAACTATGGACGTATATACTGTGAACGAAAAAATAAAAAGCTATAATGCGCTAGTATATCCTATGTACATAAACTGTCCTAATGAGGAAAAACAACCAATCATTAAGGGAAAAGCATCAACGAACGGTGAAATACGGATCTCTAAAAATCCAGTATAAGTGTAACAACGTAAAAGAAAGAACACAGAACGAATCATTATGGATAGCCTACCACAACACTACGTTTTTACATTTAAATATTAAATCTAAATCCGAAAAAAAAGCTGCAAAAAAGCAAGCAAACAATTAAAATCGGCAAATAAAGTTGTTGCGAGCATTTAACCCTTTCAGCAGCGGTGTAGTGGAGGGGTTACCGCCTCGTGCCAGATAACACCTTCCGTATTACAGTCTTGCTGCCAACTGACCACTGTGTTCAGTTTAACACTTCTCCGACTGGAGTGAGGCGTGCAGAAGTAAAATAATGACGACAACAACAACGACGATGGTAATGATAACGATGATGAAGATGATGATAAGGAGGAGGAAGATGCAATTGGAAGGAGAGAGAGAGAGAGAGAAACAATGAAAGGAAGAAATTTACTAAATAGTAAGTGCTGAAAATCCTTACATCCATTATTTTTTCCCAATAATTCCTTCCGTGCGGTGATGTAATCAACATTCTTGCTGCATACACAACACATAATGTTGGTGAGCCTCAGAGTTCGACACAGCCCTCAGTATCCCCTTCATTACGAGACGGCTTCCCCAAGGTCGAATATATTCGTGCAATGATACAAAGAATATACTGTAATACTGAATACGTCATAAAGCAATATTTTCAACCCTCACGACCGAGGATGTCTTGCCAAAATGAGTATAACTGCGGGGCGGCAGCACAACACAGCGTCAGCATGCTGCCAGGGTTATATGGACACAACATTGTTACTGAATGAATACGATGCCATTAACGAGAGAGAGAGAGAGAGAGAGAGAGAGAGAGAGAGAGAGAGAGAGAGAGAGAGAGAGAGAGAGAGAGAGGAGACATGTTCTCGTAAAAGTTCACTAGTTAAATTTACCACTTCAGTTCGATGACTGGTAGTGGAGGGGGAGAGGGACACTGACCGTTAGCCCCTTCACAACGGCCACCTTCCCGTTTAACTTATACTCGTTACTGCCTCAGGAATACCTGGGGCAAAACAACGTCCAAAGTCAAGCAATAATATATGCAAATCTAAATGTATAACGAACAGACACTTTGAAAAATACTGATGATCGCAATAATACAAAAATTTCAAAGTCGGAAGCTAAACGAAGCGAATTACAGAGACATTCTTAGCTTGGGGGGGGGGACGAATGAAATACAGGAACATAAAAGAATGCTGTAAAAATATCAGTATTGGTGAAAGCATTAAAAATCAGACTGGCTGTCAAATGGTTGCAACACCTCATTGCATTACACTCACTGCAATACGGTTGGGAATAACACAGTGGGGTGCTGCATCACCAGAGAGAGAGAGAGAGAGAGAGAGAGCACAGACCTTGCTATCCCAAAGGGGTGGTCCGGCCTTAATATCATTGTGTCCTGACCATTCCCAACATCAGTCTACTCTCTCTCTCTCTCTCTCTCTCTCTCTCCTTTATGTTATCCCAACCTCATTTAACTAGACAGCTGAGTCAACAGTAGAGATAGACAGTCTATTTGTGCCTATCTATCCATCTGCCTTTATCTATCTATCTATCTATCTATCTATCTATTCTAATCTCTCTCTCTCTCTCTCTCAACGGCCACAGAATAGTTAAGAAAAGTTTCTTGTTCTCTTTTTCCCGATATTGAGAGAGAGAGAGAGAGAGAGAGAGAGAGAGAGAGAGAGAGAGAGAGAGAGAGAGAGAGAGAGAGAGAGAGAGAAACAGGAAGTAGGGGGGGGGAGCTATGAAATGAATGAGGAGTGGAATTACAAGATAAATAAACTCTTGCTAGACTAAACCACCACCACCACAACTACCACCACCACCACAGCTACCACCAGTGCCATTACTACAGCTACCACCACCATCACAACCATCACCACAGCTACCACCACCACCACAACCACCAGTGCCACCATTACTACAGCTACCACCACCACCATCACCACAGCTACCACCACCACCACAACCACCAGTACCATCATCACTACAGCTATCACCACCACCACAACCACCACCACCACCATCACCACAGCTACCACCACCACCACCACAACTACCACCATTACCGCAGCTATCACCACCACCACAACCACAACTACCACCATTACCGCAGCTATCACCACAACTACCACTATTACTACAGCTACCACCACAACCACAACTACCACCACCACCACAACCACAACTACCACCATCACCACACCTACCACCACTACCACAACCAGAACTAACACCATCACCACAGCTACCACAACCACCACACCCACAACTACTACCATCCCACAGCTACCACCACCACCACAACCACAACTACTACCATCCCACAGCTACCACCACCACCACAACCACAACTACTACCATCCCACAGCTACCACCACCACCACAACCACAACTACTACCATTATCACCATCACCAGTATCACACCAACCACAACTACCACCATTATCACCACACCACTATCAAACTATCACTACCACCATTATCACCATCACACTACCACACCTACCACCACTACCACAACTACCACCCTCACCACATCAACCACCATTACTACAACTACCACTGCCTAAAGTATCACTGTCACAACTATTACTACCACATCTACCATCATCACCAAAACTACCATCACTACCACCCTCACCACAACCACAACTACCACCACTGCCTAAATGACGATCACTACAACTACTACCACCAACACTGCCACAACTACCATACCGAACACAATTACCACTTATCGCTACCACAACTACCACAACACTATCCTCACAAATACCATCTGTACCAACTGAACCTTAAAAACTACCAATGTCACTAAAATTATCACCACCACCACAACTACCACAGCTGCATCCATTACCGCACCTACCACCACAACCACCACCACCGCCGCAGCTGTTAAAAGTCCTGAACTACTATCATTATCACAACTACCAGCAAACTTATTACCACAACTACCACACACAACTTCGCAGTTCTCTCTCTTTCTCTCTCTCTCTCTCTCTCTCTCTCTCTATTTAAACGGTCACCACAATCGCCTAGCTAACTACCATTATCATAAACATTAAAACTAGCAACACAACTACCACCATCACAACCACCATGACCAACTTACCTCACCATAAATACCACCACCATAATTACCATCATCATTAGCTATAACCAGTTACCACAACTACCACTACCACCATAACTGTGATTACTTTCAGTCACCACCATTAACCTTTTTATGTAAATAATAATAAGAGAAAAGAAAAAAGCTATGAGCCCACAAAGTTGCCTTTCCCAGAAAATGCAAAGACAGCCCCAAATCAAGATCTATTAGTTTTGAGATGTCTGAACACTTTAATAGACTGGGGGTCCAAGGCAGAGGGAAACACAGACCGAAGAAAACAGTGCCAGAGTTGACCTGTCGTATACATGAATGTGTTCAATAGCTGGACAAAAAAAAAAAAAAAAAAAAAAAAAAAAAAAAAGACAATGGGTGCTACGCGCCCACCATAGGGGAGGAGGATGCAAGCGGGCAGTTCAGTATATCAATGGCCATTTTCATATCAACAGTAAAGAGATAAAGATAAAACTGCAGCAAAGAGAGAGAGGCTGAATGGAGTCAGTGAGAAGAAGCAAGTTGATAATTATGACGGAATGTCTTTGACTCCACCCTGCTTAGTGGGGCTGTATGTGGGGACCTTCCCACACATGCAAGTTGCACTCCACACAGGGACAAATAAGACCCCTGTATAAAGCCAACAGCCGTACAGGGGTAAAGAAAGCATGAAAACGGCATAGCACACGTAATCTCTTGAAAGCAGATCTTCAAAGGAAGGTGATATGATCTTTCCATGATAGGTCCAGAAAGAGAGACGAAAAATGAGGATTATGAGAGATGATGAAGGACTCCGCTGTGTGTCGGTAATTGTTACGGCATATTCCTGCGGATGAGTTTGGTCACTCGAAAAATAAAAGAGGACCTAAGTTTCTGTTTCACTAAAAACCACTGATGATACATTTATAAGGGGAACAGTGGCCGCCTATATTAGCAGCTACAGAACGAACAGAGAGAAAGTTTAAGATGGAGGCACAGACAGAAGGAAAGAAACCATAAGAAATTAAAGATTTCTGCCAGAATTGGCTGAAAGCCTTTTAGATCTCAAGCGCAATGGCAATGTTTCACCAAAGTCCCAAAAGGAGGGTGACCAAGATTCATAAATGGAGTGAGAAGATGCCAGTGGAGCATCCCTGGCAGAACCCACACTTGCAGTCGGAAAGAAGTTTATGACAGGGAAGGTGCTTTAAATTTTTCTGCTGGTCTCAGAAGATTCGAAACTTCAGCAAGAATGATACGAGAGCAATTTCGCGATAGTTGGAGGGCTGGGAATGATCATCCTTCCTTGGAATAGGCTGAATGAGAACACACTTGTAGTAAGAAGGAAAGACACAAGGTGACACACAAAGGTAAGACAGTTTAGCAGGGTGTCAGAACTACAGTACAGTTTTTGAGGACAGGAGGTACCCCATCAGATCTATATGCCTTGCGAATACTGGGAACAATGTAGGAGGAAAACCCATCCTTTGATGAAATTTAAAGCCGTGGATCCGACTTACTTCATCTTAGTCAACTCCAGGGACATGTGACCCGCCTCGTATGAGTAATGGGATTTTTAACAACACACCACGAAGTTTCTCGTAAGAGCAGCGTCACGCAGTTTTTATGGGAAATTAGTCTATCTATCATTCTTTTTACCTACCCTCCCTGGTTCACCCCAGATAAACAGGAAGAGCAGCAACAAAGATCGAATTTCGTGCACTTTGCGATGCACAAACTTCAGGATGGATAAAACTTGTCTCCAAAAACCGGCTTTTGATGACAAAGTCGAATGCATGGCCAACACTGACTAAGAGATGATGGGGAAAGATGAAATAAATTACCGAAAGTAGCATGTCACACTCAGGTTATGGTTTACTGGACGAACTGGCAACTCAATGAGGCTTACACAGGAGTGAGTACAGCTTGTATAGTTGACTTTTTCCCGTCAACTGCGAAATTTCCAACCACAATAACTCATTAACAATCGTGAGTCGAGCAAATACAAATCATGAGTAGGTATGTAATTCCAAGACGATACTGTAAATATGAAGACATTTTGTGATGGTAACTAATTGGGCATATTGCCGCACCAAAAAGCCTGTTTTACAACCCCCTTACCGCTGTCCACGTGTTAATAATAGGCATGAGGAGGTTAGAGAGGAATAGAAATGAAGATGCAGCATTAGAATCGTCCAAACTGGAAGTGGAGGAGAAAATCTTGGCAAAGAGATCTGCATTATCAGTAGAATAAATAGCTATGGAACCATCAGAATGGAAAAAAGGAGAGAAGGATAACGTAAAGTTTTACAAAGATTCTTGCCAAGATGCCAAAAGGAGGAGGAAGAAGTTCTGTTGGAGAATTCACAGCATTTAAACTGAATGAAATTGTTTTCAGCAAGATGAAGAACAGAACTTAGCATAATTCCAGGCAGAAAGGTATTCACAGCATTTAAACTGAATGAAACTGTTTTCAGCAGGACGAGGAACAGAACTTAGCATAACTCCAGGCAGAAAGGTACAAAGATCGAAATGCAGGGTAAGTTGGCGCCAGTTCCTATTGTAAGTCATCTCCATGATGTGGAGACCATTCAAACAAGCGTGCTTAAACAATGTCTTTTTTGCATTAGTCAGATGGCAAAAGAAAGAAATGTATGCCTCCACGCCTGAAAGGTGGGTGTAACATATTCAGATGGGTCTTGGTAATGGAGGAAAAAATCATTTCAGGAAAAATCAAGGACGCACTGCTTGAGGATCTCTCAATCCACAGCAATAAAGTGACACAGATGCTACTTCTTGGGAAGGACCGCACCCCTTACTTGAGGGACAGGACAGATTACTGAGAGAAGACTGATTAAAGAAACCCAATGGAGAGAAAGGATTAAGAGGGTAAAAAGAATGATTGGCTGTAAGACAAAGGTCTAGTATGTTGGAACTCTCTCCAAGGTGGTCAGGGGTACAGGATGAGTGCTGTACAAATTGCTCTAGGTCATTAAGAATGGTAAAGATGCAGGTTTGTTCTTCATGTGAGTCAGTGAATGAAGAGGACAGCCTAAGGTGGTGCTGAACACTGAAATTACCTAACAGAGAGAGAGAGAGAGAGAGAGAGAGAGAGACAGACAGACAGACAGACAGACAGACAGACAGACAGACAGCAGACACACAGACAGACAGACACACAGACAGAGACCGTAGATACAACACGGGGAGGCGAAGGAGAGGAATGGAATGGACACAAAGACAGACAGACCAACAGACAGACAAAGGTACACACAGACTGATGAAAACTGACGGGAAGAACAGACCCACATACACAGAAGATACACAAACATAGAAATACGTACAAATCCAGCCCCAGAGGCCAACTCCAGAGACACGATATAAACAGACCAATACACAGATAAACAGACTAGGTTATACAGACAGAAAGACCGACACAAGGATAAATACACAGACAAAAGACACTGGACTGATAGATAGATAATAACTGGCACCGATAGATAGGGAAAGTTAGAGAGATAGGCTGTAATTACGATGATAAACAGCTAACGGTACATAGGTTGGATAAACTGACTGCTACAAGGCTAACAGAATGACAGAAAGAGATACATACTTTAACTGACAGACTGGCAGACACAGACAGAAGCTAAAAAGCCCTTTGTTTAACTGAAGGCTTATCAAGATGGGATTATAAGCTTGTTCTCTCTCTCTCTCTCTCTCTCTCTCTCTCTCTCTCTCTCCTCACCTATTAGAGACTACAATAATAGTCACAACGATTCTAACTCACTTGTCCTTGAGAGCTGTTTAGGTGTGTGTGTGTGTGTGTGTGTGTGTGTGTGTGTGTGTGTGTGTGTGTGTGTGTTGACGTCAAGGTGTACATATGTATGAGCGTGTCTTCATGTAAGCATAATACGCCATTAATCATACATGTTTGCAAACATCTTTCATAAGTATTAGCAAGAACATACATGTAAACGTGTGTGTGTGTGTGTGTGTGTGTGTGTGTGTGTGTGTGTGTGTGTGTGTGTGTGTGTGTGTGTGTGTGTGTGTGTGTGTGTGTGTGTGTGTGTGTGTGAGAGAGAGAGAGAGAGAGAGAGAGAGAGAGAGAGAGAATGTATGAAAGAGCCTTTGAATGCATGTGCGTATGTCTGGGCGTGTTTGTGTGTGAAGGTCCGGCACACACACACACACACACACACACACACACACACACACACACTACCACCACTACAACATTAACCACTACTTCCTGCCTCCAGCTACCACGACAACCGCCTACCAACATTATCATCTACCACCATTATACCCACCGCCACGACTACCACCACTACTTCACCCACACACCCAAAACTACCACAACAACCCTATCACTGTAACTACAACCATCAGCACCTTACACTTCCACCACTACCACCATAACTACTCCCATTTCATCTTATATTGGCACAAGTATCACCATAAATACCATTTTACCTTATAACTACTACCATTATAATCTCACAGTACCACAGCTACTGCCATAACCATAGCTACAACCATTATTACCTTACACTACCACAACTACTACCATAACCACCATAGTAATACCATCATTACCTACAACTACGACAAGTGCTACCATTACAAAACGGTAGCCAAATCCATTTTGGCTCACTGAAGGTTTAGAGGCGGTGGTTTAGTCTGGTGTGATGGCCAGCCTGTCCCCCGTGATGGCAGTACACCATCGAAAGACTGACACTCACCTCTGGAACTGAATCTACGCAAGACAACCGGTGTCTGGCACCTTAAGACCACCACGCGCCTTTGCGTTCACTACCACTGCCACCACCACAACACATCAATAATACTATACGAATAAGCGTTTTGTGTGTGTGTGTGTGTGTGTGTGTGTGTGTGTGTGTGTGTGTGTGTGTGTGTGTGTGTGTGTGTGTGTGTGTGTGTGTGTGTGTGTGTGTGTGTGTGTGTGTGTGTCCACAGTTGACCCCCTCGGATCTCGACGTGCCATACTTCAAAAGACGCGGAACGACGAGCTGACAACGTTGATGTAAAGTATAATTGTGTGATGTTAGTTCCGCGCGAGCTACGCGCACTTTTGTGCCCGAGTTGTCACCAGACATTGGGAACCCTTTACAGGTCATACCGCTGGGTGGAATGAGCTGAGAATTCGCATGGGCAAGCCCCGTATGTCAGAAGAGGTCCATGTGGAGTGTGGTGTGTGCAAAACATACATAATAATTATTTATGAGCTAAAATCGAGGGCGAAGCCCGAGTGCCCTCCCTCGGCACTTAGCGGTCTCATGGGGCCGCTGAGTGCTTGTACACCACTACACTGGAAACCATCATACCTCCGATCACAATCCCCACTTGACGATCCACCTTATTAACAGTCGAATTCTAGGTGGCTTTGAGGATTTCGTAACACTCCTTAGCAATTTATTTTGCACCTTACACCTCATTAGGCTCGAGTATGGTGCTGATGTAAACTATATTGGAAAAAGTAAGCCTACAAGAGAATGCTAAGGTGAACTATGCGAAATAAATCGTTAGGAAAGAGTTGTTACGAAATCCCCAAAGGAACTTACAACATGCCCCTTATACTGAGTGTGTGAAGGTGTCAGCAAACACCTATTTTCTGACGCTTATTTACGCAACACCTGCAACTATTAGGTGTGATCAGCCTGCATTCCACTTGACACAGTGTAGTCAGAAGGGACACAGGGAGGTCAGGCATGTTGTCTCAGCTCCACATGTTTCTGAAATCATCGCCAGAAACTGGTGGCTTGTGTACACCTCGGCGCTCTCGATTATGATGGTACAGTCCAGTGTGAGACAGTACTGGCATTTAATCAAGTGTTATTAGTGTCACGACTGTGCCAACCCACCTGCCATAACAACGCCCATACCCCTGCCAATACACCCTATCTACTCTGTCACAATACACACACTTAACACCTTCACTTCCATCACCTATTATCCACTTCCGTATAATGTAGCTTCCCTCATACGATCTTACTCAGTTTCAAGACACACATCAGGTTGTGAGGAGGCTAATGGCGACTGTTTCTTACCCCCTCACCATCAAACGTTTCGCTTAAGCTGAATAAAATTGTCTGGAATCAGCGGAAATACGTGCTCGAGCTGAGAGGGCTTAGAAATGCGGTGAACAAACGGTAGCCGGGCAGTGGACATGACCCGCAGATATGAACTCCATCTGTTGGCACGCAGGACATCGCTGGCGTCTGCAACTTGGATCAAACACTGCCATATCACTGAGAAAACTGCCAACACTACCACCACCATCACTACCACCAGCCCTACCACCATTACTGAAACCACCACAACCACACCACCACAATCACATCAGCACTACCACCACTATTGAAAGTACCGCAATCACACCACAACAACTAACACTGGCACAATCACCAACACAGAAACTACCACACCCACACCACCACAACTACCACCAGCAAATATTACAACCACATACCCATAAGTCACACCAGCACTACCACCACTGCAGCATACATCACAATCACACCAGCACGACTACCACCATTACAGAAACTACCACAACCACACTTACCAACAGCACTACCGCCATTGCAGCAACTACCAGACCACACCAGCACTACCACCACTATCATAACCACACCAGCACTACCACAACCACACCAGCACTACCACCACCGTACCACAACCACACCACCACCGAACCACAACCACACCAGCACTACCACCACTACCACAACCACACACAATTCAATCCACTGGTTCCACACCTTGTACCTCCACCTGGTTCTTCTCTGCCTTTCTTATCTCTTATCTTGCACGGGGCGGCTTAGTGGGCACCTCCTAAGTGATAAAGTGTGCCTGTCTGGTGATCTTGCACGCTGTGATATCAAGCCCCATAAAAAAAGCACAACACACCACTAAGAAGCACGTATCGTAAATTACTGCAGTTACTATTAAATCTTTCCCCTACTGTACAAGCCATAGGGAGGAATTGGAGAGGTTGTGAAAGTGTGGTGGTGGGTGGGTGGAGGTGAAGACGAAAGGCAAGGTGGTGGAGTATAAGAGACGTGTTCTCGGTGGCACAGGAAGCGTTAACACCTCTTCTGTGGCGATTTATTTAGGATTTTACACTTTGGTATTCTCCTCTACATTAAATCCTTTTCATATCGACACTGTTTTCATCAGTAACATACAAGAAGAAACAGAGGTATGTGCAAAATTAATCGCTGGGACAGAGGTGTTGCGTTATCTTTTTTTTTTTTTTTTTTTTTTTTTTTTTTTTTTTTAATGTGACCGACTCTGGGCATAGGCTTCACAGCCTGCTTTCAAGGCCCAGTAGTCCTCCTACGTACCGCACACATCTACATGTCACCACTTCGGCGCTAACACCCACCGTCCATGCTGAATACATGCTAGGGCTGTCTCATACAGGACTGGTGTATTGGCATTAGCGGGGGTATTTTTAAGACATGTCGGCGGGCCTTCTGGTAGATCAGTAAAGTCTGATTTTATGATATTCAAATCCTTAAACTGTTCCCTGCCTCAGCGGGATTTGAACCCGGGTCCGTCAGGACTGCAGGCCAACTCTCTACCGATGCGCTAACTCTCTACCGATTGCGCTACCGCCTGCTAAACCGCGTCAAATCCCAGCCTATAAGAATGTACTGGGTGGGAGAAGAAGAGGTGGGGCGAGACCTAAGTGGAAGAGAGGTAGAATAATGTGTTGGGAGGATGGGTCGTTGCTGAGTAGGGACGGAAATGCCCGGAGGTTCATTTGACCAGGCCAACCAACACTCACCTCAGAGAAAGTGTCAGGTAATATACGCATAGATTCACACACACACACACACACACACACACACACACACACACACACACTAACAAAAGCTATACATATAAAAAGCAGTGACGAAACACAGCTAAACAGAGGTACAGTCGCGGTCACAACCATCTTCCCTCAAACTGACTACCAGTAACATATTACGGAGGGAGTGAAACACTTGACACACGGATGTATTTAAACTATGAAGCGTTGGCAGCCCTGATGGATGATATTGTTGCCACATATGCTTACAGGGAAATGGACATCGTAGTATTAGTATTCAGAATCACTGTATATATTTAATTTAGCGACCTCAAATTAGTATACGAGTTCCTTTTCATTAAGCATTCGTGGAAAACCATTACAATGTCATATTCTGATGGTATTTCAAAGATTTATACCGGTACCAAATTACTTGTCCCGGTTTATAATCCCCCAAACACCTGAGATATTTACTATGATTATTGTCAACATATGGATACATAAATTATAGCTTGGAGCCCAGTATCATGAAACATACAATAGGGCCAATACTATGTACCGGGTATTCATATGGAAGGTCCTACATTCATCAATCTAGAGTGATCAGTGCAAAGATCATAATTATGGTACCCTAGCGTCAGACAGATTGACATGCGGACCGAACTCAAAACATGGACCGACATGACTTGTAGACCCTGTTGTTTGTATGTTTTATTTTAAATTGTTGCAAAGCTGTCTTATGAGAACAACACTATATGCAGGTTTCCAAATATGGACAGAAGGATGAAGTGGTTGAATTTGTGTCATACTATTAATAAGGTACTTTTACGGAACACCTACGATGTATGACTCCCAACACAGACTCTGTTTATTTCCATCTCCTGTATGTTGTGCTTACATCGGTACTTCGTATATCCTCTGTTGGCATCAATAGCGGCCTGCAGTCTACGAGGCAAGAAAGTCAACAAGGCGTTGTGTGAAGTTCTCGTCGCTTCTGTATGTCTGCCACAACTCGTGCACCGAATTCATAAGGGCATCATATCTGCCAGGCAAACCTTGCCAATATGAATGCCATACAAGTCGCGATACAGTTTTCATACGTTTCGACTCATCACTCAAAACACTTCATGTAAAATCGGAGCAACTAACTGATCAAGCATACTACCTGACCAGAAGTATGTACACCCGTGAATACACAGTATTTTGCCGGGTTTCATTTTACCTCGGACTTAGAGAGCAAGATAATTGTTTAAGCGACTTTACTGCGATATATATACCGTAAATAATTTATAATATACTGCATATATATATATATATATATACACCGGTATATATATATATATATATATATATATATATATATATATATATATCCTCTGTGGTACAGTGGTAGAGTGTGCGTTTCGCACGCTGGTGAGCGCGGGTTCGCCTCCCGCCAGAGTTGTAAAAACTCTGGGAAGCGTTCACCAAGCCACTTGCTACTTTGGCCGACACAAGGAGTGCTGTGGTTGAACCAGTGTCGCATACTAGTGTGCTTGCACCCAATCGGCTTAAGGCGGGCCGTTTACACTTGGTTCACAGACTACACATCCAAAGCCACTACAACACTACAATCACACTCACAAGCACTTCTCACCCTACATAGTCTCTACCAGACAGCCTAAGCCACTGGGTAGAGATACATTGGCTGTATCGTCCCTGCTTCGCCAGGGATAGGCCGGTCCTGCAGTGGACCTCAACGGCTGATGATGATATATATATATATATATATATATATATATGTGTGTGTGTGTGTGTGTTTTATACACAAACGTATCTATTTATAGATGGGCTACATAAAGGGTAGACAGATAAATAGATAGATATAGATAAACATAGACGGACAGACAGAGTAATATAGAAGGCAATGTAAGCCAGTATTATATGAGGTCCCTCCTACGCTGAATACAGTACTGTTGTCTGAGGCATCTTTCAGCCCGCCAAAAACTTCCACATGAGTATCCATTAATATGTAGCACACCCAGCTTAATCCTATGTTATCTCTTAACATACTTGGGGTTTCATTTTCTCCGGATTTTTCACGGAAGGATCATATTACCTCTCATGACGGATTTGCCTCCAAGAGATTAGGTGTGCTAAGCCGACTCTGTGCCTTCTTTAGCTCCGCACAGTTGTTGACTCTATACAAGGGTTTTATTCGCCCCGGTGACGAGTATAACTCTCATGAGTGGTGTCGCTCCCCACGTTCAGCTCTTCTCAACAGGATGGAGTCAAGACTTTTTGCCTCATTAATTCTCCTCCCGTTACTGTCTCCGTTCATATTTTGTTTCTTCGCCGCATTTCTGCATCTTTATCACTTTTCGATCGTTACTTTAAGTCACTGCTCTTCTGAAACGTCTACTTGGATCCACTCTACAGTACGAGGAAGTATAGCACCCGTCTAGCAGCAAACTCCCACTCCTTTCTGTCCAACTCTCTAATGCAAGAGTTAATCGATGTCCCCAGTCCTTCATCTTTGCAACAGGTCAACTAGGGAACCGTTTTTCTCTGTATGTACTTCCTACTGCCTATAACCTCCAATCTTTTAAACTCAATGTGTCAACGCACCTTAAAATGAACGGGTCTTGAATCTGGCTCTTATATACATATTTACATACATACATACATACATATATATATATATATATATATATATATACCGGTACATAGATAGATAGACAGACAGACAGATAGATAGATAGATAGATACAGACAGATATAGATACATATATATATATATATATATATATATATATATATATATATATATATATATGGAGCCTCTGTGGTACAGTGGTAGTGTGCGTTTTCGTACACCGAAGAACGAGGGTTCGCGACCCGTCAGGGTAATAAACTTTGGGAGCGTTCTTCTGGCCACGTATTTCATTGGCGGACACAAGGGGTGCTGTGGTTGAACCAGTGTCGCAAACTATAAAGTCTGCTTGCACCCACTCGGCTTGCGCGGGCCGATTACACTTGGTTCACAGACTACACACACATCCAAAGCCATTCCAACACTACAATTACACTTACAAGCACTTCTCACCCTACATACAATCTCTACTAGACGGCCTAAGCCATATCGTAGAGATACATTGGCTGTATCGTCCCCACGTCGGTCGGGATAGGCCGGTCCTGCAGTGGACACACAACGGCTGATGAGGTGATTATATATATATATATATATATATATATATATATATACTGTATATATATATTACATATATATATATATATATATATATATATATATATATATATATATATATATATATATATATATACATATATATATTATGGGGAAGGGACAATTTTGCGGGCTTCTAACCTTTTGTTCCTTTTTCCTTGCATTACAAAAACTTATTAAAAAAGTAAAAAATCATATGAGGTCACAGAAGCCATCATTAAACAAAACTGTGTGTGACTGCATTATGCGTTCTTGCCAGCCACACACGATTATATCCAGCTGAAGGAAAACCCTTGTACTTAACGTATCTAACAAATCCTTTAACTTTTTCATTATTTTCTTGATAACTACGGGCGATGTCCTTCAGCTTAGGGAAGACCTCTGGTAGTGAAGGGATTATAAACAATCTCCCTTAATCCTCTCACTACGATGAAATAACACGTTCATCTTTTCTTTTCTTTTTCTCGCCATCTACAGGCATTTTAGTGAGGACTTTCCAGCCTGACACCAACGGCATTAACTCGGGGCTGCTGGCAGCCCTGACACAACACCCAACCCCTTACGTGCGATGCCAGACCAGACATGACCCATGATGAGGCGAAGCATTCGCCGGTTGTGAGAATTACAATAAATAAATAAATTAATACATAAATTAATAAAATACAAAGCAGACATGAGCGTCACGGGGTTGGTGGTGATAGTGTGCAGGGTAAGCCGTTCACTGCATCTGTTCTGGTCTAATTGAAACCGTCAATGGGTACGATATATCATGACAAGTTGCACAGTCATCCTAACATTAAAAAACGTTACTGAAATCATTCTAACACTAAATATCATACGTAATCCATATCATAACTACCCATGGTAACAAAATCATAACTACCCAAACACTACTCATAACACAAATCATCCTAAATCTAATCATGGTAACCAATTATCACAACAACTCATAACATTATACATAGTAATATTAAATATGGTAACATTCAATATGATAACACAATATCGTAAATGACTAACACTACACATCGTAACTAATTCTCGTTACACTAAACATAGTAACTAATAATCGTAATACTATTACCGGTTATCGTACCCTTATTACCGTCCCTATCGCGACACTAAGCATCGTTATTAATTATCGTAACCAATTACCGTAACCCTAAATCATCATCATCATCATCATCATCAAACAACATGCTCTGTGAAATGGGCCACGCACTCCACACTTCATTCAAGCCCCCGGAATCCTGGCTGTACGGTACAGGCCTAACCATCTACACAGTTTTCTTTAATTTTCTTGCTAATGATTCTCCTCAGACCCACCCACCGGACAGAGTCAATCCGTAGATCATCAATGTAAAAAAACAAGGGGGAGGGGGGATCAGAGCCTTGTCATTGCCACAAACAGTAATTCCTCCAGCCAACTCCATTCCTAATCATCTCTCTGGCCTCCACAGCCACACCTTACCTTCTCACACACCCATTAACCACATCAGTCCAAATACTGTAACAACCTATCGTCGTCGTCGCGTTGTTGTTGTTGACGTTGTACAGTAGTTGATGTTGCCGTTGTTGTGTCCTAAGGCTCATGTGGACGTGAACCATGTGGACTGCAGGCTGAAGTTGCCCTCCAGTCCACTATCCTCCTTACGGGGGATTGGGATGGAGCTGAGGAATGTTTGTATATGCGGGCAACTCCGTCGCCTGGCTATATCGGTACCACCTCGTGAAGGAGTTCCTCTCGAGCACCGAGTAATGATGGTAAGAGTAATTATAGCAGCAGTAAATAAAACACTAATATACCCCATTATATTATGGCATGACAAATGTCAACAGCGGTGTATAATACTCAGGCTGGGGCAGCTGACATTTGCACCACCATCAACACTGCAGTGCAATAAAAAGTAACTACACCTAAGACGACCACATCATTACATAACACAACAAACTTACATTTATACAATATCAACCCATGATAAGACAAAGCTACGAAAGTCCAACAAAATTAGCCAATGACACAACAGAATTACAAGTCCTGAAAAAATTATGAGACGATAATACAAAATTACAATAGTTTCATCCAATTATAAGACCACAGGATACGAAAATAACCCGACCGTATCAACTAATCTCTGGGAATGAATAAAATCATCTGCAGGCAACACAAATATACCGATAACGAATGGCTTACTAACGACTGAAAACTCATGCCAGTTTCATTAAACATAAAGAAAATAATCCATCACTGTGTTATACCTCCTATTTCCAAACTTTACCTGGCACGGGGCAAATTCCACCGTGAAAGGCTTAACGAACTTACATCTTACCCCCCACTCTGAGAACTCTCTACCCTTTGCAAAATCGACTGGAAAAAAAAAAAAAAAGTCATAGTAGTGAAGGGATCAATAACGACCAATAAAATGTGCATGTGAGGGTCAGTAACATCATTCACCGGGTCAGCACCACCGGCTTTGTACCTGCGTCCTGCTGCCACCAGTGTTGCTGCCTCAGCTTACCACCTGAGTCTTCCTGCTTGATGGGTCAGTTACAGCCGTCACTAACACTTCCAATACCATGATGTCTTATTCATATTTGTTCTTCCTACCTCCAGACGATGTCATTCCAATCATCAACCATATCATGTACTGAAGGGGTTAATGAAGGCTATAACTACCCCTACTTTTCACAAAATTTCTCCTGTACGAATAAAATCGTATGGTAACAGCAGCAATAAACATGAAAGGCGTCTTCGGACTGAACGGGTTAACTTGTTCGTCTCTCTAAATTGGCTTAAAATTGCCATTTCTCCATGAAAGATGAGTTGCAACAACAGATAAATACTACAATATGATGCTAGTCAGGATGGAGTGCTATGAAAAGGACATATACCCGCAGCTATCTTTTTTTGCCACTGAACCTCGTGAAATGGGCTGCAAAAGGGCGAAAATCTGAACCAGGTTACTCATATATATATATATATATATATATATATATATATATATATATATATATATATATATATATATTTGTCGTCAGAAGATGCATACAAACATTTGCTATGGAGCCAAAATAAAAGAAAACGACGTCATGGTGATGAAGGGGTTAAGTTACTATATGAAAAATGGCACAACAGCCCACACACCAACAACGAGGCTGACAACACTGACCGCACCACACCACCGCCAACGAGGCTGGGTGGAGGTTGTGTGATCACCCGTGTCTGCTGCTTGCATGGCCACAATATATTTCAAAACGTTACAGTCGAATTTCGATGAAATTTCCTGGAGGGACAGCCCATTGGCCAAGGGGAGTTGATCAGATATTGAGGCGGATCCGAACCTAGATGCGGATCCAGGCCTTTTTGTGTGTGTGTGGGGGGGGGGAATGGTAACATTGTGAGATACGGCAATTTTGCGGATTTTTTACAAGTTTGCAGATTTTTTTTTAAACTGATAGTCATGCTTTTGTCACGGCATAGCCTGAACACTACACTCTATTTTTTTTTTTTTTCCAGTGGTGTTGGCTGAGGTATGCGTTCTCTTGAGCGCCTTCTTGTTTTTTAGTCTTTTTATAGACCCTGTGCTTGCTAGACGTGAAAAGCGTGCATCTCATACCATGTAATCGGCAACGGCACACAAAGTTCAGCTATGTTCTATTATCACCACGTGTTCCACAATACATCTTGCAACACTGTGGATTTGTCTACAACCTGGCACTCTCAGTTACAACAGTGTCAAACTCTACACAGTTACAACAACTCAATCAGTGGTAGCACATGGGGGCACCCAGCATCCACTTAATATAGTGCTGCCTAATTCTTCCTTCACCTTCATCATTCCATTTCTTTGTCTGCCCTCCTCTCTTCCTATATCTCCCTTTCCTTTCTGTCACTTTTCATAACTGTTCTTTCCACTGCAGGCTGTTCTACACTGAGCGACGAGCCAAATGGTTTCCTGTAACCATGGAAACCATTTACAACGCTGGATAACCATGTCTATCTATCTATATACCTAGGCTGCTTCCCCCAAGGAAAGGGAGGTAGCCGAGACAGGACGACACACTCCCCATTTACTCATCCATTCAAATACATTCACTAGCATCTAAGCCCCAAAGGGGAGAATGGACAGATCCTCACCGCACCACACCGCACAAGGGTCAACTGCGCAATGCAATCAGTGACATCCGCAGCAAGGCCCGACAGCAGAACTGGTAACCATGTAAAAAAAAAAAAAAAAAAAAAAAAAAAAAAAAAAAAACGGGGTGGAGTGGAATCTACTACGGTACCCCAGTTAACTGGATAGAGAAATGCAAATGCAGTATCCATCCAAGAACCAAACTCCCTCATTTTTCCTCGCTGTTGTGAGATGCTATCACCCGCTAGGGAACACCAGTTCACTGCACGAGTCGGCCCTGCAGGGACGGTTGCTTGTCTGCAGTCGATTGGTGCGCTCGGCCTGAATGACTGGGGTTGATCAACAACAACAACACAATAGGACTGGCAAATTTGACAAGCGTGCGGTATGGGTTGGAGTCCCACGCGGTGAATGAAGAAATTTAAAGCACGAAATGCCACCACTGGGCGTCGGTTGGTCATCTTCCCTACACCTCCATGGGAACAACAGGTTATGCCATTGTCTGTCACTATTTAATGCTCGGTATAGAAAATATATTATATATATAAAATCTCTTTACTAAGATGGCGAACATTTCATTCTATTCAGGTCAGCTCCAAACGCTTGTATTTAACGCTGTACGAGTAAAGGTGTGTCGTGCAGAGGGGATTACAAACGGTAACATGATCCAAGCCATCAAGACAGGAAGGCCTCTCCCAAGCCGAATAAAACTATTTGACAATAACAAGGAAGAAAGTCAGGTCCTCGAGTTGAAGGTGTTCATTATTCAATCACTGCTTAACCCCTACAGTCTGATGACATTTACTTTATGCTTGGTACCTACAGGCGATTCTTCTGTTTGGGGGAATTTTTCACGTTGAATGAAAGTGGCGATGACATGAACAGAATAATTAGCTCATCGGATACAACGCCAATGGTAGTTATACACATTAATTAATAACCAACTGATTTTTTTTCACAGTCGTATTATAGGAATGGTTTCTAAAAAGCCATGCCTACAACTTACACAGGTATGTAAAGCGACCTTCATTCACTGTACAAAGCTGGTTATAAAGAATATTAAACGAGTTTCGATGTTAATAATTTTGATCACCAATCCGTTAAGCTATAAAAGGGAAACGACAAAATGATATGTTGGAAGGAAAAAAAAAATCACACAACAGTTTAGATGGTAGGTATGATTAGGTACCGGTAGGTCTAATTATGAAGTAAATTAAGATAGTTTATGTTCACATATTTAACGCTGGTCACATTTATCATCATCATCACCATTATTACCATCACCTCTCACTAATGAATGAGATGGAGATATAGCTGTAAATTAAGCTTTTAAAAAATTACCCAGATAATTCACTGACTCGTAAATCGTAATGCTGGTTACAATCATGACCATCACCGTAACCCTATATCCCACTTATGACAGGGTATTACGAAACAAGTGAATTGAGTCTTAACATATTTATCAATTGCCCGAAGCGGCATCCTATGAGGGGCAGATTAACCAGGCGTATTATTACAACTATTATACGCTAAATGTGTCAAGGTGCAAGCAAGCCCCTGTTACCTGACGGTCACTTACGCAGCACCTGTCATTGTTAGACGTGACCCGCCTGCATCCACATGGCACAATGTTGTCAGCAAGGATACGGGAAGGTCAGGTATCTCCCATCATCATTACACGCGTCACAAATCGTCAAAAAATGGATGCCTGTCTGCACTTTGGCGCTCTCACTGTTAACAATATTTCTGCCCTTCATCCCCCGCCCTACACAGCAACAACCCCTCTTTCCATCACACACCAGTCTCTCTTCCTTGTTCCGACACTTCAATTACGCAAAGACATTTTAGATATTTTCATCATTATTCACTAACACCTCAAGATAAAGTGTTTGCATTTTCCATCACACGCATTTTCCTCGATGCCACTTCCAAGTTGTCACCTTCATTCATTTTCTGTCATTCTCTCTTTCCCTCATGACTTAGCTTCGCACATTCTCTCTTCATCATCTCTCATTGGTTTTAACAGTTTTTCTCAACCGTAATATATAACCATATTCCAACTTTCATGCTTCTCTTATTTCATTCTATCTGAACTACCTTTCTTATCTTTAAATATCTCACTTTCTTTCAACTGTCTCTCATTCTCCACTTTTTCTTTTCCAGTCTGGCTTTAACTTAGTCTTAATTTTCCTTTAGTAATTTCCTTTTACCCCATCCATACAATTAAATTTTCTTTATTTTCTCACACATTAATTACTCCTGAATCTCGAGTCACTATCTCACAAAACTAACTTTATGAGAACACTTATTGGGACAAAATAAATCTCTCTCTCTCAATACCCTATCTCTCTCTCTCTCACACACACAACCCTCTCTCTCTTCGCTGGCGGTGTGAGAAAGTGAGTTAGTGAGCGAGCTACTATGTGCGTGCGTTCTGGGAGAGTCACAGACGGGGAGTGAGCGAGAGTGAGTGAGAGAGGGAGAGCCGGGAGGGAGGGAAGCAGGGAGGGAGAGAGGATAAAGGGAGAGGGGGGGAGGGAGGTAGGGTGATTGAGAGGGGAATGATAAATGAGAGAGAGAGAGAGAGAGAGAGAGAGAGAGAGAGAGAGAGGGTGAAGAAGTGAGGGAGGAGGAAGGGGGGAGAAAGGAGGGAAGGGTGGGAGGAAGAGAGAGAGGTAGGGAGGGAGGGAGGAAAGAGAGGGAGGAGAGAGGGGGGGAAGGAGGGGGACTGGAAGATGCGCATACGAGGTGACAATGAGAGGGAGGGAGGGAGGAATGAGAGGGAGGGAGGGAAGGAGGAAATGGAGGGAGGAAGGGTGAGGAGGAGAGGATGGAGAGGGAGGAAGGGAGAGGATAGAGAGGGAGGAAACACACGGAGGAAGAGGGAAACAGGGGGTGAGGAAAGAAAGTAAGGAAGGAAAAGGGAAGAAAAGACATAGATAGGGAGGGAGGGAGGGAAAGATGAGACAAAGAGGAGGGAGGAAGGGAGGATATAAGGGCAGGAAGGAAAGATACAGATGGAGAGAGGGAGGAAACAGACGGAGGGAGGAAGAAAACAGCGAGGGAGGGAGCAAGTAAAAGGAGGGGAAGAAAAAGGGAGGGAAGGATAAAATAAATGGAAGGAAGGGAGGAAACAGATAGAAGGAAGAAGGGAGGGCATAAGGACGAGGACTGAGAAGAAGGAACGAAGGGAGCTGCTAGAGAGAGAGAGAGAGAGAGAGAGAGAGAGAGAGAGAGAGAGAGAGAGAGAGAGAGAGAGAGAGAGAGAGAGAGAGAGAAAGGCATGATAAAAGGGAAGGAGGGAGAAATAGTATATGACAGGAGAAGAGGGGAGTGAAAAGTGAGAGAGAGAGAGAGAGAGAGAGAGAGAGAGAGAGAGAGAGAGAGAGAGAGAGAGAGAGAGAGAGAGAGAGAGAGAGAGAGAGAGAGAGAGAGAGAGAGAGAGAGAGAGAGAGAGAGAGAGAGAGAGTGTGTGTGTGTGTGTGTGTGTGTGTGTGTGTGTGTGTGTGTGTGTGTGTGTGTGTGTGTGTGTGTGTGTGTGTGTGTGTGTGTGTGTGTGGTACCCCTGTTCCAGCGTTCTCCTATTTCAATTTCTCCCCTTTTATGCCTCTTCCCTTATCATCAAATCTCTTCCTCCCCTCTCTTTTACTCTCCCACTGCTAATCCTTTCACTCTCTCTCCCTCTTCCTCTCTCTCTCTCTCTCTCTCTCTCTCTCTCTCTCTCTCACACACACACACACACACACAAAGGACGAAGCTTTAGAAATGACAGGTGATTCAAACTGATCTTGCCAAATCATTAACCTGGGTGGAAATATGTCCAATGCACATTATGTATTAAAGAACACTGCAAAGGTCGACAGACTGTGAAGACTATTGGAGAACCGGGGACACCAAACAATCGATTTAGAAATTATGAAATTGCTTTGAGATTTCACTTTATAAAAAAAAAATATCTTTGAATGTGAGAGTACCACACAAGACAGAACAAGGCCTGGTGCCACTAATGCTGTCCAGGCTGAGGAACGCCGCATGTCAGAATCGTGCAGAAGGACCAAAGCTGTTTACCATTTCCTTAGTATTTCTTTCTTTTTTTATACGTCTGGCTCTGGTTATAGGTTACCCGTTCCCTGAGTTCAGCAGTCTTCCTACGTGCCACACCTCCACATATCACCGCTTCGACGCTAATACCCACCGTCCATATTGACAACATGCTATGGCTGTCTCATGCTGAACAGGTGTACTGGTATTCGCGGGTGTTTTTACTTGTCGGCCGGTTTTATGGGAGATCAGTAAAGTCTATTTATAACGATATTCAAATACTTTAACTGTTCCCTACCCCA